>NC_089757.1:903769-1203769 GCF_040412425.1 Macrobrachium rosenbergii
AGACTATCAAAGACAAAACCAGTAATTTAATAGGCAGTGACACAATAGGTTTATTTCTGAAGTATTTCGCATAATTGAAACAAACATCAATACTTTGTTGTACTAGAAAGTAGGCGGTTACTGTATCTTGCCAATAAGGTTCTCAAAAATTTCTGTACAACTGACTTGTCTGATCCCTTTCCATGTTAATGGATCTGTAGCTTCCTTTGCTGCTGAAAAAACCACTCTGCCACCCTGTGCTACTAACTCTCTGACCTTCTTCTCTTATGCCTATTTTTTTCCTAATATACCTACAAAGTTTGTAGTTCGCGTGTATCCTTAAAAATTAGTTAGCCATCTGTTTATGACTGCACGACTGTGCCTTGGATTTTTTTTTCTTTTTTGTCTTAATTGATAAATTCCTGCACTAAGTTTTTTGGAATAGTCTCACTCCTCAAAAGGTCTGAATCAAAAGCATTTGGCTTACTCAGCCTTGCATCATCTTGCAATTCTCATTTTTTCTACTACAATGTGGCTTTCTTTTTTGCAGGTACAGTACTTTGAAGTCGCTTGTTTCACTGAAGTCAGTAGGAGAGTTCCTCATCCAATCAGGTGCCATCATAACACTCATCATGCAATCTCTTCAAGTATATATTCTCTGGAAGTCAGTAAGTCTCAGATTACACTGTTCAGCGACTGTTTCCTTCAGTCAAGTGAGCTCTGGAATTCTTGCTTTTTGCTTTTGCTTTTCCTGACTCGTAGACAATTTTACTGCTTCCTGCATGGTTAAGCCTCAACCTTCCTTTCTTATTTTGCTCAGTCTTTAGCGAGACCATTAAATCAATTGATGATTCAATTCTCTTGGCAGTCACAATTACCAGCTGTTTATATATTTTAAAAATGAGTTCTCATAATTTTTTAATTATTTTATTTTTGTAATTCCCACAAATATAAGAAGTGGACGTAAAGTCAAGCACTGGGGCATTTAGCCATTCAACGCTTAAGACTGTACAAAGATGATGAAGTGGTTATACAGCAAGATTGAAGTGAATGGGAATGATGGTAAAGTAGGAGGTTATTAAGCTAGGGGCCAAAGGGATGCTGCAAGCACACTTTAATAATGCCTACAGTGCACCACATGAGGTGCACTAACGGCACTACCCCCCTACAAGGAAGGATAAAGATATGAGGAAAATGTTGTTGTAAGCGATGAAAAATAATAGGCCTGACAAATACCTGCGAAAGATGAGCACTTACACAGAAAATACACTAAATGTGAAATGATGTTTATGACTTCCAATGTTAATTTACCATCCACACTTGAAAAAAATACCCAAAGCTTTGTGGACCCACGTCCTTAATTCAGGTCACTGCACTTATGTCTTGTTTGGAGTTCTGTAGAGTACATTTTTATATCCACTCTTCCTCAGTAGGCTAGTGGTTCTTCACTAATAATTTTCTGTTAGTGCAATATATGGTACACTAATTGGTTTTGATTGTCTTGTCAGGTCTTTGGCTTGTACATACTCGTAGATTTGATCTACAAGTCATTTATTGTTTAGTTCTATGTTTGTCTATTATATAATATTCAAATACAGTTTCTGTAACACATTAGGAAGCGTGATCAGTTAGTCAAAGTACAAGTAACACATAGCCAAAAGTGTTGAGAACATCTACAGGTACAAAGGTTTATGGCACCATTACTGGGTGATAGTTAAAAGGACTCATCTTATCCTTTGTATTCTAACTAAATAGTACACGATTTCACAGTGCAGTACGTTTTGTGTTGCAGTACGAGATATCATTAGTTTGGGTACCTATTACAGCACAAATTCTTGAATTGTGATGCAGTATTCAGAAGCAGCTTCAATAGTAAAATACTCGGCTTATCAACAAAGTATTTTATTATCTTTATCCAAACTTACTGTCCTCAACAACATTAAATACAGCAAATTCCAAACTGAAACATTAAATATAATCATGAATTTTATTCCTTCTTAATAATATTTGACACAAGAAGAGTTCAAAATGAATAATGATTTTTATACTGAAAGCATGTCATATAAATTAAACATATATTTTTCTTCATCTTGCAATACTTTCAATTCCAAAGTTAATTTTCAACATATATTTTTCTTCATCTTGAAATACTTTCAATTCCTAAGTTAATTTTCACCTGCATAGTATACAGCTGAAAATGTAATTCATGGCTACCACAGTCACTGTAAACTGAATTTGCTCAGAAGCCATGGCTTACCTTCATAATTAAGGTAGCTGATTGGCTCATACACAATGTTTACATCACTAACCTCCAAGCTATGTGGTCATACACCATTGTCAGACCTGTTCATCTGTAAATAGTTAAAAATTGTGATCTTAAATTTAAGAGACTTTAAAACGATGTGGTACCTGTTTAGAGACAATGTTCAAAATGCCAAATACATATCTCAAGAGGTCAAAGTCAAGGACAATACTATTGTCAAGTGAAGCTTGTTTCTTTCTTTGTTTTAGTAGCGAATATAAACTAAGCAAATAACACTGAACATAGTACAATTGGCAGTAAGCTGTGGTTTTTATAATTCTAAGGGTAACTGTGACCCAATGGGTGGCAATGTCAGCCATCTTGATATGTTGCCAGCTACCAGAACGACAAACTTCCTATACCCATGAAAATTCACCAAATTGGTAAATCCAATTTCAAATGCAGTGTTATGAAATACTGTGTAACACTTATGCTATTGAAAGCTCATTATCCAGAATTCGATGCCAATGACCAAGTACATTCTACAAATACTGTAAAGAGCATTCATAATTAAATACTGTACAGAGAATTCATAATATCAGCAGTAAAAGAAGTTTAGATATGGCAGCACTGTCAAAACCAAGTACCCTCTGATGCATGGTCATTATCAGCTAATCAGTCCACCAATTTCGCTCCTCCCCTGATAATATCAACTGATAAAACTTTATATAGACAATATGCTTAAACATATTGTCTATATAAAGTTTTATCAGTTACCTGATAAAACATACCTAATACAAATCATATTCTACAGCTGATTGTACTTCATATTTGGTGTCATTTGTTTCTGCTTTATTGACAGTTACTCAAAAATTAAGAAATAATGCATAGGCTTCACTGAATAATGTCCTAAGGCCTTGATATCATTTAAATCTGTTCTTGATTTTTTTTCTGTAAACTAAACAATCTGATTTATGCCCTGTGAACACAGTGTGCATAAATTAATAGTGAAACAATCACTATGTGAGCTAATCATCTACCCTAGCTAACAAAAGGTCTTGAATTTCTGGCTACTTTGCTGTGTTGCATATAAAAACAGCTTGAGTATTTGAATTCAAAATGTGACCTACCATTATTAGTACAGAAAATTTTCTGGAAGCAGCTTGTAACAAATTCCATTTTATTCGTGTTAATTCAGGCTTTTAAGTACAGGTATTATGTTTCTCTGTGACATGTAAGTACATCTGATGCTCTGATGCTTTATTGGGAATGTTGTACTTTAATGAATGCGTGACAATGCATAAATCAAAATACTCACTTCAAAAACTTATGAGTCTTTCACTAATGATTTCTGCACTCAAGACCATCTGCTGATGATTTAATTATTAAACCGAGTAAAACTGAGTTGCAGCTGAAGACTGTAGCTCAATCTGTCCCATTTTGAACTGCAATCTGTGCAGCCAACGAAGAAGGTTTGGCATTGAAGTAGATGATGGGGAATCTGGCTCTGTGGGTGGAGCAGCATTCTGGCATGCTTGCAATCTCACTGCTAACTGACCAGGCAGCTGAAAAAGAAAATAAATCATTCAAATGGCTGAGTGAATGAAAATAGTTGAAAGTTTTAGTTTAAGAGAAGAGACTGAAAATGAAGTTATGAATGCACAGTAATTATGACAAGTGAATTTAATAAAAAAAAAAAGAAGTAAATTTGAAAGTAAATATGATGCTTACTGATGTAAACAGAAGAGAAATTTCACATGCACTTTCATGCAACATACAGTACAAGATGTAAAACTTCTGTAGTGATTACACTAACATTACCTTAGTGTGATGGGTGTATAGAACAGGAGCCCACAGTGGAATTAATTTGGTGAGGACGGTAGAACGGCACTCATGAAGGGCTTCCATCAAACTCAGGAAATGTAGATTTACCATCTCACCTAACTATGAAGTAGATCACATGATTTATGGTTTGACAATAAAATAGTTATTTTATAGTTACACATCTTTCAAATCTTTATTCTAGTTCTAGTGCAAACTGCTGACTGCTGGCAAAAGTATCTCTATATTTAAATACTGATAGTCTGCTTACATCCTTACAACTCTGACTCATCTTTGAATATGGTGAATTTTCTTAGTTTTTTTTTTTACTAGCCAAGGAAAATTTTTTTAAACATGCTATTAATTCTTTGAAAGCATCAACTGGTGTGAACAATTTTATTTCTTGTAATCCATCAACTAAGAAGGAATTTGATGTGGACTTTGGTAATAGAAAAAAAATTGAGTGGTTAGTTTTACAACACATTAATAAGTTACAATACTTCTACTCCTAACATTTAGTATACTTAGGGGACCAGCAGAACGGAAGAAACCATATTCACTTGCAGCAGAGTAACTGTCTTTACAGTGTTGTACAATTACTTATTCCATAAAGAAACAATACCAGTGACAAGCCGTGTTTTCAAGTAAGGTTTACTGTGCACTGCAAGTTCCTCTAAATTCTTGAAGCTGCTGGTATTTAAAGGGCTTAATACAAAGGAATACTGAAGAAAGGTACAACTTAATAAACACGTATAATGTAGGCATCTAAATAAGCAACTCTTCTACCTGACACCACACATCTTGCCCTGATGTACAGGTAAGGATGTTTAGTGTGACCATAAAATGGCACTGAAATATCACTTCTTTCTGAACCCCTGTTTTTGAAGACTATCTGTTGACTTTTATATTAGAGTAAATTATATATTGTTATATCTAAAGAAGGCACAATTTCCTTTAAATGCTTGAATAGTGCTGTCAGTGAATTGAATTACATCAATGATAAATTGTACATGTCATTTCCATTAGATCTTATGTCTTTGAGTACCTGAGATGGAAATTGTCCAATGCTTAAATGCAACTCATCCTACAGTAAGCAGAAGTCTGCTTAAATGTGACATTAAAATTATCAAACACTCATGGTCAAATAGGTAAGATGACAGGGCTTGTTGTAAATAATTAAATATATATATATATATATATATATATATATATATATATATATATATATATATATATATATATATATATATATATATATATATACTTAAGAAGTATAATAAAAAAAAAGCAATGACCCCATGTCATCAGTCACCCTCCCAAGTCATAACCCTAACATATGATTACAATACCTCTAGTGTCATAGTTCAGGCAACTGTGTTTCAATATATACTGTATACAGCACAGGATATTTATCGACTTTACGAGACACTTTGCATGTTTAACCCTCTCCTAAAGGTAAATCACCTAAATTAAAGCTATTAATTTAAAACCACAATGCTTGTAGTAATTAGTAATTTCCCATCCTTTTGAACAAAGTAAGAAAGTACAGTAGTTATTTCACAACAGATAAGATACAAAAACAGTATAACCAGTTGGTCAAGGAAAAACTGAAATTTTATTCAAAGCAAGATGAAAAGTGTTGAGATACTTGTATTGCGACTGAAAAATGTACTTTGGGATGTGTTAGCCAGTCTCTAAGCTTGCATTTTTTCATTTATTACCATAATATTCTCATGGCATATTTTGTAACAGTCTGTCAGTACCCTACCCTACTTACTAATTATGTTTGTTTATATAAATGTATATATATTTATTATAAAAATATATATACATACAGGTAGCAGATGGGTACCTGCAATGAACCTTGATAAGCGTTTTGAGTGTAGCGTAATTCAAATAGATTTTATCTTAATCTTCCTTGGAATGAAAATATAATAATCAAACTGCATCATTCACAGTAACAAAAATGTTGCCCAGGGGAAGGCTTTATACAGTAGTAAACTAATGCCTCTGTCCACTTCTTTGTTTACTTTTTTATGTAAACACACACAGTTTAAGTATTATGTTTTCATTCCGAGGAAGACTGAGATACAAACTCTACTTGGGAACTGTTTTGCTTTTTCCCTGTATTGAGCATGTGATTTTGTTCTTTTACTCGATTTATAGTTGAGACTATGGTCTTTATTTGAACCTTGCTAAAATGACTAAAAAGTTTCATAATTTAAATGTTCGTCACTAGTTTGTACACTGCAGTTTCTCTCTTCTTAAAAGAGGCTCACTGATATTCTTTGTGTAAGTTAATCCTGTATATTTTTCCGTCATGTAATATATAGTGATATCTAACTACGGGTGAAGTTATGTGTCATATAAATATAGCACACACACTGTTCAAGCTCAGAATCTTAAATATTCACAGAAGTAATTAAAGGGGTTGTTAGATGTCATGTACAACCTACTCTGAGGATGAGCCCTGCTTTCACTGTCATAGCTCTTGCTGGTTTTATTTGATTCCATATGATGCAGACTCTTTGCAATAGCAAATCAGTTCAAAGATCATCACTGATTTTATTCATGATCTTTCATTCTGAATTAGGTAATTATTTTCATGGGTTTGCATATCAATCAGTGAACTGCAGTGACCTTCAAGCGTAACAACCATGAGATTTTCTGGTGAAGATTTCTCAGCTGTTTTGTCAACTGAATGGCTATCATTTGTGTATATTTTGCTTTTCCCAATTGTAATGTATGTACTGCATTTCCTTTTATAATGGTTGTTTTCATGTGTTGTAAGTAATGATTCCTGTATTTTGTGGATGGAGCATTTTCAAGAATAGGATACAGAATAGTAATTATTTTCATGAAAAAACATAAAGGCAAGTGTTCTTAGTCACTGCGTAGGTGTAATTTCTTTTCTGAATTTTGTACATTTTAGAGCTGCAAGTCTGGGAATAGTAGAAATTTCTTATCTCCAACAGCAATCCATATTTGTAACTAAAATAACCATAGTTTTCTCCTAAGCTTTACCTGGCATTTCACTGTATAGGTGCCATAACTTACTTCTCTTTATTGGAGTAATGAATATTATAATCACTTGAATTATGTCTTCGCTCAAATCCTAGCAACAGCCAGTTATTCAACAGGTTCAAAGATCTCACCGACAAGGGCATAAATTTTCATAATGGAATACATGCCCAATGAGTTTGGCACTATGGATAGTATTGAGAAATGACAGATGTATGTTAGCACAAAAGCAAAACTGTCTTAAAAAATGAATTTCTTTGGTCTTTGAGTTGGACAGGTCAGTGATTACCTTGTTTTACCTTTTCTTTGAGAAAGATGACATAGTTTTAAGCACCAACCAGATTTGAGCAGGAGTGACCCATCATGGTTTCTTTAGGCAAGAACTAAAATATGCAAGACTTACAACTGAATAGAGGCAATGGCTAAGTGGTTAGTAACACTGATGTCTAAGAAACTTAGGCCAACTGAGGGTATGAACCACAAATTCAAGATCACCACATTACCAGTGATGAGATACCCAACATTTGTAGTCCGGGTATGAAAAGCAGGCATGAAACTACACATCCTTTTGAGGTAACCATTGGTACTGGTAACAGAACACCCAGACAGAATCAGAACTTGGCCATCAGGAAAGACCAGCATGAAATGAGAGTTCAGTGACGAGAAACTGAGCTGATGGCATGTCTCTTCCAGGTATGCCATACATGGAGGTCAGATCCACATGAGGCAGAAACCAGTCTTCAGACAGCTGAAATAGTCATGACCAACCCCAAAACTTAATCAGGAAGTGACAGTCTTGGGACTCAGTCCAGCCATGGTCAACTCGATGTCCAGACAACCCAGTCACTAGGGTAACTGACTCACTTAAGATGGTACCCATTTGAGATCTTTCTTAAGAACTAGGTAATCCTTGTTGTGCAAAACTGATTATCACTGGAAATTTCAGGTGAATCTAATACTGTGCATTTCATCCTGATCAACTTTCAGGAAAGGAGTTTCATGTTGTCTTAGTAAACTATGTTGTAAATACAATCTTGGACCAAATACAAACTCCACACCAAAAGACATATTCCAAAATGTTCCAATATATTGCCTGTTACACTGTTATAGGCAATCCTTTGTAATAAGGAAGGGCAACTTCATTTTAAGTAATCATATCTGGTTATGGAGGGAGACTAGCAGAACGTCATCATCATTGATGTATGTGTGAATGAAGTGAGTAAGTGTACTGTGATTCAAGTGTTGAAGGGCTATCAACATTTTAGACAAGTCTCCCAAGTGCAGTGCATGTACGGTGTGGTCTCCAGACCTATGAAGCTGTATAAGAGTTTGGCTCTTGAGGTGAAGCTATTCACAGTGAGTCATAAAATGAAAGAGAAAGTGCCAATAGCACAATGACTTGGCCAATCAGTAGAACTGAAGGTCCTTCACAAGAAGGATGATATTGTTGCTGCAGTTCTGAACATGTGTTCCTAGGCAACCAAGATGATCAGTAGGACACATGACTCCATCATACCAGGAATGGAAAGGTACCTATTCATTTAAGTTCAGGGGAACCTTTTGCATGTCAGCTTATCCTTCCAGATGATAACAACAAAGGCTTTAACTCTTTTTGCCAGTTTCAAGGATTGAACTAGAGGCCTGGGATGTCACAAACCAGCTTAAGTCACAGCAAGTCCTTCACCAAGGAGCTGATGGAACTTGACATGAGTATACAGTAGAACCAAGGCGTCCAGGGAATGAGAGGAAGAGTCTATGGCAACCTCTAAAAGTTTTATTATGTCCTTAATTTAAAGAAGGAGGTTGATTCTAACATCTCTAGGAGCGGTGTGTGACAATGCCATCAATCAGTGAGGACATTAACTCAAGTGATGAGATGCTGGAGAAGTCATGTGTCCAGCAGACAATGATTTTGGCATTTTTCAAACCTGTCCCTGCTGACCATTCTCTTTTGTTCACTTCCTTCTCTGCTGCTTATCTTGACTCTTCTTCTTCTCCCCCCCCCACACACTTGGTCTGAGTCACTCCCAATCCCACCTAGTAAGAACCACCCACTAACTCAGATATTCCTACTCTTGTCCTTAGGAGCTAACAGCTCTAGATGACGATGAAGAGACTTTAATTTCATCATACTTTATGGATGGGGGAAGGGTAATTGACAACTTCACTTTACTCAGACGTGGTAAATACATATTTTCTTTAATGTTTGTAATCTATTGTATTTGGCCCAAAAGACAAGAAGTTGGTATAACTTCAAGGGGTGAGCTGTGATCACTTAAAAAGTATTCCTAATTTCCACAAGAATTATTATTGTCTTTAAAATATTCCTAATAAACTTTTTTTTTTGCATATTTATGTTTCATGTGATAAAAGACAAAATATTTAATCATATATAAATATAAAGATATGTCAGTATAAGGTCACAAAAGGGGAAGGGTTTGATCACTGAAATTGCATCCCTGTTTTTCCAATATGAAGTCAAGATTGCCGAGTGATTTTTCCCTTCATAATTGGTCCTCATGGAACATTCCAATCATATAGCCTATTACAGGCATTACTAATACTATCTAAGCTGTCTACTCGTTTATATCTTAATTATGATAATAAAAGTAATCATATTCTACCAAAAATATACAGCAACCGTCTTAACTCTATATTATGATATGAGCAGAATAACTAAATTTCATAAGCCATAGTGTAGCCAAGGCAAACTTATATCACAGAGGGAAAAGAAGCTGTACAAATCTAAATGTACTTAAAACTAAACGTTTTCATGTTTCGAGATAACAGAACTCAAAGGCATTTGCATATGAAAACAAAGAGGTCTCTATACATTTCATCTTATTCTACTTAAACTAAATCTCCATTCACATTTCATGAAGTTACAATCTGATTTATACTAAGTGGTGAAATTTAATAAGGTTTAGCACATGGTAACAGAAATACCTGGGATGCTTCTGATTCCTGGGAGCCATTGGCAGGGGAATACAGGGAGAGTGCATAATAATAGAGCTGAATCTTTAAAATACACTGTATGACAAAGTATTTTTATGTACAATTCACAGAAATCTACACAACATTAAATATACAGCAAAACAAAAGCCCCAGCAAAAATCTATATTTATCAAAACACTTATAGAAGGAGAGTGGAAAGTAGATCTAAATCGGCAATCGCTTTGAAGAACGACCAATCTTCAGAAAAAAGTTATCTGGACACCTGGGCTACAGAATATGGAAGTAAGCTTTAAGGTATATGAATTAAATACACTGTATTACGTTTTAATATCGTACTGTGAGGATATTTTGCATGTTTTTTTTTTATTTAATAGCTATTAGGGGGCAAGCAAATGAAAACATTTTTAAATCCACTGTGTACATGGATCACCTTGGTATGACTATTCTACTTGCCCTAATTAAATTTTTGATAGCGTACCCACTGTTCCTCCTCAAAGAAGCTACTCTCATGGTCCCCACAGGGCTCCGTAAGACACACCAACCAATCTCAAAGAATTCTCTTTTAGTTGGTCTCAGCCAGATTATTGCGTGTTGGAACAACGGTAAAATATAAAGGACTTAAGACAAGAGGGCTCTATCCCTTTGTCTGCAATGACTGCCTGGTTCTTCCTTCATCCTTCACACACAGATATGTCAACAATATGTATGTTGGCCATTTTCCCCAATACTTTCTTGGTCTCTGCAGTGTGAACAACCTCCACAGCTTCACTCCCTGATTATTTTCCCCAAGCTCTTATTTCGGTCACCATGGAAGAGCTAAACCCAGAATCAAGATAAGTGCATAGGTTTAAGTCACAGTAAAAAGTTTTAGATCATTAACATTTTTAATTGGTAGCTTTATATTTGTTAAAGCTGGGAGCTGCTGGGTCTCCCACAAGGTGAGAAGTTAGATTGGATCGCTGGACTATGCTATACAGTAAACCCCCTGTATTTGCGTGGGGGGATGCATACTGCGTACCGCACCCCCCCCATGCGAATCGCTAAAATCCACGAATACTTAAAACCCCTCTAAAAGCACTTAGAACTGCCTATTTTGATAGTTTAAACACACGAAAACCCTCTAAAAATGCTTATACCTGAGTATTTTAATAGTTTTATTACAAAAAGTGCATTTAGTCATGAAAATGATATGAAAATACAGTAATTAGTGAATATTTCTCAGTGAAAAATACAGCGAGTGGGTGAATTTTCTGCAAATAATGGGTAGATACGTTCCACGGCGAAATCCGCGAATACGTGAGTCTGCGAATCGTGAGAACGCGAATACGGGGGCTTTACTGTAGACTAAATTATCTCTCTCCCAAGTGGGAGTTAACACTTCTAATGTGCCTTGTGTGGCACTTTAGATTGCACTAAAGGTTCTTTGCAGATTCCTGTGGCCCCAAATGCAATGCTTTTCTCATTTTACTTAAAATTAGTTCTCTTTGGTCTCTTCCTCCCTACCTTTCCAACTTCTGTAACTTTACTTTGATCCATACATCACTTCTCATGTAAGAATAAATCTTTTTGGCAAGCCAAATGAGGGGTCTAGAAATGTGACTCAGTAGTCTTATTATAGTAATTTATAATAATAATTATAGTCTCATTTTCCCTCTTTTTCTAACTCATTCTAGTGATATCAATATTAGATTCATGATTTAAATGGACATTATGTTTGACCCTTTTTTTTTTTTTTTTGCTTATCCTTATAGTTTTAGTGTATGAATTTGGTCATAATTAAAAGTGTAACTTTAATACTTTCCACTCTTCTTGCTATTTGTTTTACGAAATATGCCACTGTTTCCCAAAAAATAAATAACTTTTGTATACTTTTTCTTAAACTTTGTGACCCTATTAACACTGAACAGAAACAATGCCGGAGTACAGACTACTTCTAAACAAATTAATACAATAAATAGTTTATATGCTTATTGTAAACAAAAGGAATGATGGTACTTACCACTTTGGAATGTGACACAAGCTGAAGAATACCTGGTGTTACTTTAGCCCAGAAATCTGTTAAAATGGCGGAGATACTTGTGCTGGTGTCATTATTAGGTGAACCTCCTATTCCTTGCTCCAGATAAACTGTCCAAAGCTGAATAAAATTATACAGAATACATAAAGCACCAGTCTTTTTCTTCTGCTGACATAGTTTATTAAAAATAAACAAATTATCATAAGTCAAAGTCCTAATGCTATTAACATATATTCTCAATTTCCCAATAACCCAAAAATTACTCTCTTTACCTGGCATAAGATGAATGCATGGAAAAGTGAAGACATGTGAAGCACTGATGCTTTTGATTGTTCAGCAAAACCTCCTAATATAATCTGTCAAAACAATTGCATGTATAATTAAAATTTCTGGTGTACAATTCTGTTATGTCTATTTTTTTAGAGATTTCCTGTAACAGATATCAAATTGAATGGTCACTGGAGATATCAGAACGATGAATAACATACACATTCATTGAAAAAAGTTTCCGATTCACTTTTACTTTTCTGGTTTATGATTGATATCTTCCACCACACCAGTTAAATCTTGATTGTTTACCAAGTTAAAATGACTGTCTCAAAATTTCACCAAGGAATGAAGTTCAAATTTGCAGGTTATGTATAATTATGGCATGCCATCTGGAAAAGTGACTCAATGGTCTGCAACCCACACAAGGATTGCCTGGTCTGGCTTGGACAGAGGACTGCCAGAATCCGAGCAAGAAATTCCAAACTCTTCTTAACAGAACTGGATTGGTTAGAGATTCAATTACAACCCTGCTAGTAGTATTCCCATCCTCATACCACTGCTTCGGTGGAGAGAGAAGGCAAAGCTACCTTTGCTTTACAGATTCACACATGGCATACTTCAATCCACAACATATCAGGCCTATCAGGCAGCACACTGGAACTAAATTGGAATAGTAATTTTTCGCTGCTACCCAGATAGCAGCCAGCAACCTATTGCAAGGTCATCTACAATTTCAAAAAAGAATAATTGACGATACAGAAAAAGGGCCCCTTTCATTTACAGGTTGCCCTAGAGCAAGAGCCCATGTCAGAACAAGGTTGGCTTAATATAAAATGAACAAATGACCCTTTCACTGACTGTATCAAATGAAAAGGAAGCTTTACAACTCAGGCTGAAGCAGCTCATGGAGTGGACAAACTGGCATCAAGATCAAACAAACTGTAACGTAAAAGATATCAAAACCAGCAGGCTGCTTTGATGTGAAGGCAGCAAAACAAATATGACCCTCACATTGATTAAAAGAGCTAAGCAGAGGTAGAAAATATGACGCAATAAAGACTGAGTTACCATTCGCCATATCAAGACTGAACACAGAAAAGGTATTAAAATCTGGGCCCCAAACAAAATTTTGTCTTTTAACTTGTATGAACAAGAAAACAGGGAATAAGGTAGAGCCAGACATAATATTTTTAATGCAAAAAACCTGAGCATGTAAGTCACACTGTAAAATGCCATTTAGAGACAAAATTTAGAATGCCTAAATATTTGTCAGAATGGAGAGCATGTATATAAACTGGCCTTACACATAACTATTGAAATAATGAACAAGCTAAGGAGAGTGAACATGTCAGGTAATATTGTACATGAGAGGACAGGTTCAAGAAAGATGTCAGCCTACGCAAGACCAATCTAAACTGAACAGATAGGTGGTATCTCACCTCATAAAGTTACCAGATACAGGTTGAAAAGATAAAAGCAGGATATTAACCATGGAAAAACCTTTGTAACAGTAAAAATACTAATGAAATTGTAGATTCTTGTTTGAACTTCACTGTGTCTCTAGGGTTAATAATTATTTTCTATTACTTTATACGGTTTCCACTACTGTATTCTTAATTGATCCCATGTTAGATTACATAACACAGGATAGTAAGTAACATGGAATGCTCTAAGGATACCGAAAATTTTATAGCAAAAGAGCAAAAATTCCTGTACTTCCAGTGTCAGAAGAGGGATGATATTCACTAGAAATATTAAGTTTGAAAAATAGTAATGGTAGCTGTAGAACATCCCTCCAAATAAAAATGTTATTTCCCTCTGACTGATTTCAATATGATTAATTTTAAATTGAAATTAATACCTTACCTTTCAGTCTACCAAATTCACTTCCATAGGAAGTAGGTAAAATATTCTTTTGGTTAATAGTACGCCTAGTACAATTTCTAACACAAGATAGAAAACGGACAGAAAAAGTAAATCTGGTATTGACCACAAAAAAACTTTTTACTATTTGGTAACATAACAAGGAGAGTTAGCTTACTGTCCTTTTAGAAAACTCAAGAAATGTTTACCTGGATATGATCTGCAATATGACATGAGGCTTCTGGTGGAATGGGCTGACAAATCATTGAAGCCGAGTTTCCTATCAGACATGTATGTGTAAGTCCACCAAGTAAGAGCCACGACAGCAAGCGGATATGAGATACACAATCAATAAATTCTTTCTGCCTGAAATAAAAAATTAGAATTTTTAAACAATAACATGTTAAATCATAAAACGATTTTGTACAAAGACATGAAACTCAAATACATACACCAGTAATAATCAGTAAGTGAAGGTAACAGAAACTGAATACAACCATGAGATCCGTGATTAAGATGCAAGGTTCCTTGGTCTTCAAGACCTAAATTTCATAATCAATTTACAAGGTTCCTTGGTCTTCAAGACCTAAATTTCATAATCAATTTATTAAACAAGTACTGTATCAATTTATATATGAGACTTGGAGCAAGGAAAAAGTCTTTGCATCATTTGTTTGATGCGGCATTTGTATAATACTGTAAGTCTACGATATTTTGTAACAATTATGACCAATAAAACTACTTCAGTTACAATTTAAATGTAGATTTCTTTATCAAAAAACATAAATGATCTCTTTTTGTACTCACTGATACTAAGGGAAGATGTTTTTTCTCTGCGAAGGAAATTCAATACTGTGACATGATCTTGTCTCCTACAAGAAAAAAAACCTAGCCTACCAACAAAATTATAAACAATTTCTGTAAATACGTTAATCTTCTTTCCAGTCACACTGAAAACCCCACTCTCCATTTTTAAGCAATCATCTCGGATGTTTCCCATGGTGTTGATCCCCATAAGCCCTCTCTTATCCTATGCTCGTCTTAATAGTCACTGAGTGTAAGGTTTGTGTGGTTTCTGTATCTTTGAAAAATCACTAACAAGAACTGTATTCCAGTGTGATTTCTTCAAGAATTTTTGAACAAGGGGTCCCTGAAGATATAATCAATCAATCAAACATCCTCTTCGTACATCCTTCCTCTCGGAAGCAGATGTCCCAAAAAAGGTGACCCTTCTAAAACTTGAAACCCCAGTCTTATTATTGCAAATCCTAGGTCGCTGAAGTATATTAAACTCTGCTTTAAAGTTATTTTCTCAGACACATTGTTTCCCAACACCTTCTTGTTAGTAATAACTTGAAAATCAGTTGACCATATTTATATATCAATGTATCCTGGGTGCCTCATCTTGCCCTTTTTACTCAATTCCTTTGCTGTAATGAAGAATCTCTTCTCCAAATTATGACAGTACTATACTCATCCATTTTTCTTGTTTGATCAACAATGGGTTGTTCATTCACGACTTTGGTCAGCCATTATTATCTAGCAATGTTTGGTGTTAGATAAAAAAAAAATTTTTCATGTATATATTAACCATGAAAACCCTTCTACTATTTTCATTAATGGGAAAGCTATCATAATGTAAACAGTGATATTATTCAAGTCATGACTGCTTAGTTTTCCTCCAGAAGTGGCAATATTTAACCATCCATCAGACATGGTCATCTTACCAACAGTTATCAGATGATATCTAGTTCAAGCCAAAGTGATCTATTATTGTTCCTTTGCTGCATATTAATGACTCACTACCCTATAACTGCTGCTTTCAGTACAACATCATTGTTTAGTCAGCTTATTGTTGACTGACTATTTAGGTTTCATAATGCAGTTATTTTCAATCCCTGCTTGGCCTTCTCTCTATGTAATCATCTACTCTTGTAAAAACATGCTGGATCACAGAATCATGTGATTCCTTAGAATCTGATTGTTCCCCTTATGTGGCAAAGTTTCATTTTGGTTCTCAACTAATCTGAGATCGAAGCAAATGAATAACATGTAAACAAAGTGCAGATTACTATTACTTCGTTAATGTGCCATGTCAACCATAGCACTGGTGATCATGAACTAATGTTTCAGTCTTAATATACAACAGGTTGACAATACTCTACCTCACTGCTTTAATCTACTCCATGACAGCTACCCTTACCTAGTTTTCCCAATTGGCTGACAATTTTAAACTGATGTTCTTGAAGCACAGATGAAAGTTGGATATGATTTAGTGTCCCAGCATGAGATTTCCCCTCATAAGAGAAGCGGCATATTCTCGTTATAGAAATAACACCTTCAATTTCATCCCATATACTACACTGACTTCTTCAAATAATTTTTTTTTACACCACTTCTCATCTGGTCTTTTATCATCAATAAACACTGTATGAGTCAGATAGACAAATGCATAGTATTCAAGGCCAAAGCCCTGCCCTGGGGGCAAGAAACCCATTCACATAAGTCAGCACAGTAAAAAATCAGAGCTTGGCATAAAAAAAATACCACTGTCTAATAACCATTCTTCTAAGATTACAAACTAAAAAGGAAATAATCACTAAGAGCAGTACACTCCTCATGACCTTCAAGTCTGATCTCTGTGAGCAACTATGTCTACTAATAACTATGCAATTGGCTTAGGAAATGAAGGCATAGACAACTATGATCTGTACAAATGTATGTGAATCTATATGTATTGCACATAGATTAGATGGATATTAGCAATTATGAAAGATACATCTTAAAATACAGGATAAGTACAATATTTTTCATGAAGACTGTAAAGAATACGCACTTTATTTCCATACTAGCTGTAAGCTGCAAGTAAAAACTGACTTACCCTTGTTGAACTGCTGTTGGAGGATTATTAAGCCATGGAAGATATTTAGCTATTGCTCTGTTGTCCCGATTATTTCCCCGGGTGATCTCTAGAGCAATATACTGAGATATACCTGCTTTAATGAGGCCCCCCATTGTATCTTCATTAAGGCCAACGCTAGCTCTGCAGTTAGACTGAAAAAATTTAGTAATGAAATTTTCATTAATTACACAAGCACACAAAAGCTGCCACATACATTATAAATTATATTCCCTAATACACAACTGTGTTATATTTAAAAAATTGTCAGAATACTTGCTGAATAAACTAAAAAGGTTGCATCCAAGAGGAATATAAGAAGACAGAAGTGTACTTGAAATGTCAGAATATTCTATGTTGAATCTGCTAAAAATAGTGCTGCACCTCAAAATGATAAAGAAATCAAGAAATTTTGTTGAAACAGCTCCCTTCCCCCCACCCTACATGATCAATGACTCATTTCTGTCATTGGGGGCTTAGGGGATGGCAGCTAAGAAACAATGTCCCAGTGCTTTGATGGTGTGGAACATCAAAGCCCTGGAACCCTTACACCTCAGCTGCTGATCTTACAAATTGTAGTCTGGCCTTTTTTTCCGCTCTCTCTCTTAGTAACATTCTATTTTCTTTCACATCTTCTAACAAACATACTTCAAGATGAAGAATCTTAAATTTTTTGGATTATATAAATTCTGCTCTTGAAACTTTGAAGGACAGTGGAGGTGGACAGCATACCTATCCACCCATAAAACTGAAATACCGGCCAAGTCAGGAGAAAATTAAAAGATACACCTTGCCATAAGTACTGAGATTAATCTTGACAGACTCTGCCTGACTAGGCACAGAGGGTAAGGTGTATATTCAGGTGGGTATCCAACAGTAGCTGCATTTTTTAAAGGCAGCAAAACTGCTCTCCCCTCGTGAGGCCAACCTGGATGGAGGGAACCCAACCTGAATGAATTTTGTGTGTTTTGTTAGATGAATATTAATATACAACCTTTAACCTCTGGTGCACAGCTGATTCTCCCTTTGGATTTTTCCAGTCACATAAAAAAGAAATTAAATAACTTGGAAAAAAAATAAATTCAATCAGGATCCAACATTCACTTATTTTGATTCCCAATTAGGAAACAAGACCTGGTCAAGAGTTCCTAATACTCGAAAGTGAAAACCAACTATCATAACTAAGGCTTAAAAACTACCTGTTAAATGGATATTCAGCAGCTGAAATGACTTTCAGTTAGATAAAAAAACATGGTTCATCAAAGCCGCCTGACGCCCTGCTGAGAAATGTATTTACAAAGACTTCACATGCTTATATTTTATTAATATGACAGTTAATTATAACTCATTTTGTTAATGAAACTTCAATCTTTTGAAAGGTTTCTTTGAGTTTCATATTCTTGTTGTCTGACTAATTAAATATCGAGTGAAACGGAGCAAATTTAGCAATCGATGTGTCCCGGGTGATATTTAACCCTACTGTACTGTAATCTATAAGTGTTCATGCTTTTATGTGTAAAATTTGTTTGAAAAATGCATTACAGGGCATTTTTATTTTTGTACATAAATATGATACAAAGGCAGTAAGTATGTTCATTCGCATGATAATGCGGAATGCAGTAAAAATACAAGCGATTCACCAACTACAACTTTTTTGATTAAAGTTATATTTATAAACAATCAATTGACCCCCAATTAGAGGCAACCGACTGTTCGAGTCAACATGTATAAATACAGAATTGCCTCCATTAATAGAACTACCCTCTCCTTAAACCATGCATAAGACACAAACTTGTACACACCTGAAGTATCTGTCAAGGCTATACATATACCCCTGAACATCATACCCAACATGCACAACACTCCTGTTTTCACAGCAGAATAATGTGCAATATGATCAGCTATTAAAATTAATGAAGATATAGCATCCCAGAAATTTATAGTTTTTAGTGACTCTAGAAATGCTATAGAAATGAGAATTGCTTAAAAAATTATATGAAGATGGTAAAACTGTAAAAATATCCTGGATTTCTACAAATTTAAGCATTAAAGGAAATGACAAGCAGCCAAAGCTGCAACTACTCTTACAAGATCACATCAAGATAATCTTGTTTTTTAATATATAAAATCTCCAACCATTTAAATAAATAAACATCAGAATACAGAATAATGAATCTGATATGAACCAATGAAAACAGATCATCCCAAATGTTGGGACTTAGAATTCATCATATCAAAAGTTATGACTGCTCAGAATTGGTCACTCTCGTTTGACCTATGGATATTTGATGAATAGCCCACATTATCTAATTAATGTATGTACAGATTAAAGAGTAACACTGACAGTTAAAACACTTTAATAAATGCCCAAAATATAATCAGCAACTAGTGTGAAGTTTTGGAGAAAAAAAAGTTAAATTTTGTCAGATTCTCCATCACTTTTAAGTACAACATTTGTAAACATTTTCAGATGTAAATTAATAAATAAAATCTGAAGTTTAGCAATATTAAAGTGCCAGTTATGAGAGCTAAATAAATTAGCACAGTGATATGGTTAGACTGCGTCATGATAAGTTGAAGCATATTTTACATATGGACTTCGTCCACTGGAATGGAATGCTAATACACTATCCAGTTACAAGACATGAGAATTATTTGTTCATGAGTTTATATCACTACACAAGGCAGATGCCTTTATAAAGTTTTGGTTCACCGCACACATGCATGTCAATGAAACTTAAAATTTTACTTATCAAACCTATGAGGATTTGAGGGACTTTATGATGCCACACAATATCCCAGCTATGAAACTGATTTGATAAATGACTACTCATGTATACAACTCTTCCTTCATTATTTGTTGCGATTGATTTGATAGCTGAATACTCCTCTATATAAGACTCTTCTTTTATCATACAAGTTTTCTTTAAGTTTTCTTTATGTTCAACATACAACTTGAACGAGTGAAACATTAAAGCAGGCATTCTATTCTTACACTGACTCTGAAATCCTGCAATCAAGACAAAGTTGTGAACATAGCCTGTTGTATGCAAATCTTTAAGGAGTGCAAAAGCACTTTTAAAAGAAACAATGTGGAAATCAATTTTAAAATCTATTTCATTTGAATCTTTAAAATAAAACTACAAGGATGAAAGGTTTTAACTGTGAAATGCTGCATTGCTTAAAGAATTAATAATCTGTTAACCCAAATGCAATAAAGATATTCAGACAACCATCAAAATAATTAAAATGAAAAGAGCCAGAATGTAGTACCATAGCAAAGGCCTGTGATTTCTGATGTTACCTTAACTTTCGTGAGTGTGTGCACATCGGCAATGAATTCTAAAGCATCATGAAGGTGTGATCGCATACACTCAGCAGCACAGGTGTTTGGCAGATTGTTTATATCTTGGACGTCCTTCGGTAAGTCTCCCACAACACTGTTACTGCCCAATGTTCCTCCACTATCCTGTTGAATAGAAATATACAGTACATAGACAGTGCTATACTTCACATGCCATGGCATTTCAAGTGTCAAGGCCTCATACTGATATAAGTTAAAATTTTGTCATTAACCTTATAAGTTCATTTCATGTAGTCACTAAAACCTAGATCTTAACACGATCATAAAATAGAGACAAGCATCGATCTAAAACTGCATGAAACTCCCGGACGTAAGTCCTGGTTCTCTTCTGACTAATTACCCAGAACTTGAAAATGACTGTACTGCATATTAGTGTGGCATATGTGTTAAACAATATAATTGTCAGTTTACATCTTAACGACTTTATTAATAACAAAATTAACATAAACATAATACAACTTCATTTAACAGTAGTTCAAAGAATGATTAGTTAACAGTGCTCCGCCTTCTCTCACGTTTTCTCCATATGGGCACTACAATACACATATGGCAATGGAATGGAATATGGAGTTTAGGCCAAAGGCCAAGCACTGGGACCTATGAGGTCATTCAGCGCTGGAAAGGAAATTGAGAGTAGGTAGGTATGAAAGATGCCACAGGAGGAAAAGGGGTTGCAACTAGGGGCCGAAGAGATGATCAAAAGAACCTTTAGTAATGCCTACAGTGTACCCTATGTTTCCATGATCCTAGATAATGAAAACGGAGAAAAAATTCGACTTTTTCCCGAGCAATGGTAACGGCATGAACCGTTCGCTATAGACTAAACATAGATAATGGCTACTTGATCTTTTATCGGCTCGGTTGTAAACAAGAGGGCGGATGCGCATGCGCAATAGTCACTTCTCTTTCTTGCACCATGTGCAATAGTAATTTCTCTCTCTTGCAGGTTCTTTTGACGTTGGAAAAACTGGGTTCAGCTTCGCTGAAGATGAGGGAAAGTGCCCTCTTATCTTTGAGTCCATTATATACTCCATCACGTGTTATAATGTTAATCATTACAACACAATAACTGGCCACAAAGACCAACTAGAAGAGACTTCTTTGATATTAGCTTGGTCACCATGGAGCTCTGGTAGACCATGGAAGGTAACCCCTTGTAGATGAAACAAGCGACTACACTATCAAAATTAGTGGTTAACAAGTAGTATATGACCTCACTCAAATAATTATCTTACTATAGGGAGTTCCAGTTTTAAGCAAGGTTGAACAAATTAATAACAATTACAAGGGTAATAAATTGAGCTGCATGGGATAAATCTCAAATTTTAGGTTTAATAACTTAACAATGACTTTTTTAAAATAAAAGTAATGGAAGTTGAAGAAACTGGAATTATAAACCAGCAGTGCTAGACTCCCACGATAGCATTAGCAGGCTAACAAATATTTGGCAGGCATTATATCGCCTCTATGCATGTATCAAGAGCTTTATGACTGGACATATTAGTCAACCCCAAATTTTTCATTTATTTTTTCTTCAGGTGGTTTTATCTTGAAAATGTTGACGTACACTTTGTTCACAATACCTGAGGGGCAGTGCATTTATTCTCCAGGCTGTCTAACCAGTCACTTAAATCTAAAAAGGGAGGTACAGTACCTAAAATGAAGAAATCAAAATTCACTGTAAAGTTTGTATTATTAGCTAATTTCCTTTGGAGTATTTTCTTTGGTGTCCAGCAATAGGTATCCCTAAAGAATAAAAGCATATTTTAAGAGAACAGATACTTACTTGAACAACTAGTTGTACTAGAAGAACTAAATTAGTATCAGGAATGGATGTTTTGAACTTCAGTGCCTGGACCAACTCGTATACAACCAGACGTGAAAGTAGCAATTTGTCTCTCTCCTGGAAAAAACACCGAAATTAAAAAAAACACACCCAAAACACATACATGTCATGTACTGTAATGCATTTATATATTTAGGTTTTAAACAACCTTCCTTCCTTACAAGTGGCCACAATGAACAAGTTTACTTAACTAAATCAAACAGCTGTACTTCCATTCTTCAGAGAATGGTCTCTGTTCATCTAATGAAGACTTTCATGTTTCTTACATTTCTGTTCTTATGTTGTAACAAAACTTACTCCCTGAAACCTTACTTTTGTCATCACAGCAGATATGAGTGATCTAGTGGAAAGGCAACACTAAAATTCTATGAAAATATTTACTGACATGTATGTATGTATGTGGTGGCTGAGTCTGTGTATATAGATTATATTAATATACTAGTTGGATATTTATCCATTAACTATATTTTATTTTCTTTGTATATTAATATTTATATGTTTGGCTGCATTTTTAATTATATTTGTTTAATTACTTATACTATATAAAGTAATGTAAATATTTTTCTGAAATTCCAGATTTCTGGAGAGCCAGCATGGATTGTATTTCTGCCTCCACCGGTTTTACTCCTTCCAGGCATAGTGATGAACGAAGAGGGAATCGTAAATATTAACCCTTAAACGCCAACTGGACGTATCGTAAGTCGACTAAAATTGTCTGTCGGGTGACGAGTGGACGTAATGTTATGATACACTTTCATACAATTTCCATCCTATAGGGGGCTCCACTTACATTGCCTCTCATATGGCACATTGTAGACAGGACTGGATATCCTATGCATCATCCTTTCAGCCTAAAATTCGATGCTTTCTTTCTTGCACTTCTCACCATATCCTTCTGATCTTTTCCAACTTAGGTGGCAAACATTTGTCATTACCATATTTTTATTTATGAACATTCATTGGGTGAGCCTTATGACAGTCTAGGAGGGCCATTCAGAGGTGTCATCCTGACGTTCTTAGCTTTGATTCCAGTGGAGGCAACCTAGGAAAAATAAATGTACAGTACTGTGATAACAGCAAACAGCTATGAAAAATACCAACGATGGCGGCAAGGAGAATTCTGACAAAAGCTATAACATTCGAAACACACCTGGTGGAGAACAGGTGAACCAGACAGTCATCCGGCAGCCATTTGATCTTTTGTTTGAATGCCGACTCACCTATCGGTGCTAACTTTAACAGTAGGTAAGATTCATCCCAAATAATATACTTTGAAGTGTAAATGGATCATCAAGTACAATATACATTAGTGTATTCAAGAAATTATACATAAAAGAATGAGAACTTACCCTTGAGAAAATTCTATTGCACAGGTGGCAAAGGTCACTAAGATGCTCATATTTCATGGGTGAATTTTGAATTGCATGGCTTACAAGTTTTGAGACTGGATCTAAGATGCTCTGAAAATTAAGAGAAACACATATGAATATTTGTTAATGATTAAAAGTGCTACGTTCATGGAAAACTTACCGGGCCAAAGACTGACAAAATGGTTCTCCCAAATTTAAATCTATAAAAACTACGTAACATAACTGATAAAGTTTGGGTCAAAGTACCAGGGAGTAACCACTATCCCAGGAAGAGCTGAGGAAGTTATCTGAAATAGGAAGGGAAAGAACTAGACTTACAATGAATAGTTTAATGCTAACTCTGGGGATTGAAGGGTGAGGGGGTGTCAAAATGTTTCTGTGCCATAACACTCACTTTTCACTGACTGAGCAAAATTATTTAGCAAAATTTTCTTTGATTGCTCTGTGTAATGTTATCCTTACTGCTACATTAATAAATCTGGTATCATTTTAAAGTTAAAAAATTTATCTCTATCCTGGCATGTTCAGAAATGCCAAAAATAAAAACACACATTAATATCATGAATGTTAGCCAAAATTAAAAACTTCTGTTAGTTTTACTGGGAAACTCACGATAAATCGGAGAAAATTTTCCCTTAGGTGTAAGTTCTCCTTGGCAGCTAAAGCAAGTAAGTTTGTTTACTTTTTTTATTGGGGTGTGGTGTGTCATACATAACACAAATAGTACTGAAATGCATATCATATGAAATGCAAAGTTTATTACTTTTAGCAAGGTGTAAATAAAAACTACATACTACTTTTAGCAAGGTGTAAATAAAAACTACATACTATCTCAATTTATCTGTTTTAGGTGATTTTTTGAAAAATGGTTGCATAAACAGGTGTTTACCGATAACCAACTTGCACAGTATATTTTGCATTTGTTTCAGCTTTCACTGCACTTTGTCATATCATACCTAACACAAATAGTAATGAATTATATTTCAAAAGAAAAGAAATTTATTGTAATTTTGTGCTGTATAAAAAATGAGGCCTCTCCATTTAGTAATTGGTGAATTAATAAAAGTTGCACAAAATTTTCCATTACAGCTAACTTCAACTCGTGATATTTTACTTTGATATTAGGGCTTTTTTATCATGGTAAATGCTACTCTTCAGCTTTACAATGTCATCAAAGTCATTAACGTAGCATAGAAGATAAGCCTGCACGGAGGGATAAAAAAAAATTACCACTATGCCAGTTCGTAAGGCCTGTAGAGGCAGTAAATTTGCCACAAACTAAACCTGACAAGGCCAGTATCGTGAGAGTTAATAAAACTCCTATAATTATGGTTATCAATGTGAAATTCAAGAAACAATTTAAATATGCCGTAATGATGAGCAGTTAATAATAATATAATAATAATAATAAGACAAAACTCCTCTTTGGAGATCTGAGCCACTGACCTATGATCTACTATGCCATCAACATCATATTCATAATGTGACTGTGTAGATACAGTGTTGGCCTGGTATATCACTGGTCAACATTTCAAATTCCCAAAGATGACATTTGTGCAGTATTATCCTCCATATCCAGGCACGACTGCCTGCTTTAAATAATAATAATAATAGTACGGTACCATTCACAGCTTACCTTATGTGATGCTACACCAATAATTTTTAGGACTGCTACTAAAATCCGCAAGACAGAATTGAGGTCCACTAACAGGTTGACCACCAGCAAAACTTTACGCAAAAATGTCTCAAACAGTGGGACAAGGCCAGAATTCAACCCACCACCTCCATCTTGACTTACGCACTCCATATACAAGGCAACATTACCCAGAAGGTGGCAGAGATTTTCTGTTGGCAAGACTTTCTTGCTGTTCAGATTCTGTGAGAAAGACAAAATTATTCTCATTAATGTTAAACAAGAAAATCGATTTATAAGATCAAATGAATTATTTAAACATTTATGGAAAATACTTCCATTAAGTCATTGAACATTTCAGTTTAAATTACTGCTAGAAGATAAGAAACACACCTCTAGGAGCAACTGAATAGGTGCAGAAGGATTTAGTTCATTAAAATCTGTTAATGCCTGGGCTATGGTTCTAAAGAGTTGTAGTCGATGATGTTCTGAAATAAAAACCGAGTTAGTAAAATGTATTTTTTATCAATGTTTCTTTTGAAATATCTTTTGAAATATTTTTTTTAGATCATTAAAAATATTTTATATATGTATAGATCTTACCATCGTAGAGGAATGGAAATTTTTTATTTCTAACTTCGTAAAATTTTCAAATATACTGAATTTTAAATTCACAGTTACCTTCAATATTTGTATAAAATATCTGGTTGAAGATTTGGTTTGGAGCTAACTGGTGTAAAACACAACGCAAAAACTGTCTTCCAATGCTGGTAGCTGAGCCTGGGAAATGAATTGCACTCTCATACTGCCAAGAAAATACCTCACTATCAGCCACCCTGCAAAGAATAAACTGATGCTTACAGGAACAACAACTGGGAAGAAAGTCTGTTCTCTATTAAAACCTTATTCTCAAGTATATCGGTTTATGAAATGGATGAAACCTCATTTTACAATAACAAGGAATGCAAACTCAATATTAGTTGTTTGTGTCGCACTGCAACTTCCACAGTTACATTCAAACCATAAATTTTGGGAAAATTCTTCACCATAAAAAAGCCATGAAAATAACTGCTGGACAAACTTCTATCCCAAGAACCCCTCTCATTTTTGTGACCTCACCTGGCCTTTTATTATAATGTTCTCAGTTTTAAATAATAAAATGACTTATATAGGAAGGCTGACTGTCAACATACAAAATGCCACCAGTTAAACATCATTAGGATGTCTCACTTAAATAAACTACACACAATGTTATAAAAGATCAAGTTTGAGAAGGATTCACAAGAAACTCCTTAGAATCTGGTCTGCATAAATGATAAAGTTTACCTACTGCCCTTTACTTAACACAGATGAGAATACAGTCTGTTCAACTTTGCACTTAACCGTTCTCTTCACGTTTATGTTGCAGCATTTGTAACTTGCAAGTTTTACCTTTTATCAAGTAATAAGTAGTTTATTATGATATGACAACACAACAAAGCTGAGGCATAAATTAAAATGAATGTTCATCCTCTTATTTTCCCATTATTTTCTTTGTACTAGAGTCAAATCTATATCATTATTTTTGTTTGAGAGTATTGTTTTTATATCATGCAACCTACATGGAAGAGGAGACTTATTTGCTATGCTGAGTTGTACACTCTGCAAATACAGTATCCACTTTGTAATTCTATCTTTTCTCATTTTGGGCATATCTGAGGATTTCTTAGTTCAGTTATGCAGTGAATATGCATACAAATTTACTGTACGTTCTCTCACCCTTTATCTGTCTACCTATCTATTTACAGGGTATTTGGCTGTTCACCTGTTTACCTACTGCAATAACAGCACAATTTTATTTTATGTATATTTTAGCATAATGATATGTTTCAAAATCATTGGTGCACTCACCACACCCATTTTTGCATCATGGACTGGGAAAAATTCAGGAGGGAGTGGTAATGTTTACTAAATTGTTGGAAACACACTATTTCTTATGTAAAATGAAGATCTTCAGAAGGGACTTTTCCATTCATAAGTGTAATCTTTTCAAATAAAAAACAAATACAGCAAAGATATGATTATCTGACATTCACTCAGTACAGATATGGTTGTCTGACATTCACTATCTTGATATAACCTTACCTCTGATAGACAGAGGTAAGGTTACACAAGATAGTTAATGTATAACAGCATTACCAGTGCTGTAATGGAGATAGCTCCCAAGACTATGCCTACAAAAGCAAAAACCATACCTGGTTTAAAGGAAGAAGCCACCTTGTGCTGCATGATGGCCCTACCTCCAGAGCAGCCAGAACCGGATCCCACCAACCCTGGCTGAAGGGCGTCATGTTGCCTGAGGTGCCCTGGTTGCAAGACGACCCAGCATATTCCCAGCATCCAGAGCCCACCCAGGAGTCGGCCACCTTCCTGATTACGGGTGCCGATGCCACAATTGCCGACCTGGACAGGGCCCATCTCATTGCCTCCCATGACTGACTTGGGAGGGCACTTTGGCATAACAAGGACCACCAAGCTGACAGAGGAGAAATTCTTCTGGCCGGGCCTAAGAAAAGGTGTACGTTGCCTCTTGCCCCTTCTGTCAGCTTGCGGGAAAGCCAAACAAAATCCTCCCCAGAATCCCCCTACAAAACATCCCGTCAGTCGGCAGTCAGGTTCCATTCCAGGACATTGTGACTGACTACCATATTCTGAAGGGACATAATAAGACGGGTAACACCCACGTCTCAACAGTAATCGACCATTTTACCAGGTATCCAGAGGCCAACCCAGTCCACAGTGAAAATTCCAGGAATGCAGTGAAGGCACTGCTACAGTTCTTCTGCTGCTTTAAGTTCCCCGCAATGACCCAAAGCAATCAGGGGAGGCCTTTCATGTCCAAGGAGTTCCAGGACAGCATGGCCAGCCATGGGATTACCTGTATCTACTTGACACCATACCACCCAGAAAATCAGTGAATGGTCGAACGCTTCCACCAGACCCTCGACTCAGTACTTGTCAAACTGGGGCATGAGGATGGAGCTACCTGGTAAGAAAATTTGCCTTACACCTTGTTTGTCACCCACCAAGCCCCACCAGAGACCTTAGACTACAGCCCCTTCAAGTTGCTTTACGCACACTCGATGTGGGGGCCCCTGGACATCCTCTACGAGGCTTGGGCTGATCCTGAGAAGGCTGCCTGGGCAAAAGAGCTGCCACTTATCCAGAAGAAACTCAAGGCAGCCTGGGCTGTGGCTTAAGCTTCAGAGGAAGCCACGCAAGAGGGAATCAAGATGCATCTGGACAAGGAGGCAAAGACCCGTAGGTTTGAAATAGGGGATCAAGTGCTAGTGCTTTGCACCAGAGCCACAAGACCCCTAGGGAATTTGAATTTAAGCTACATGCAAAAAGGCTCATATCTTTCATGAAAATAAATTACAATTATATTTAGATCACCTGGATTAGAAGCAGTATCTGCATCAAGACAGATTTCATTGGAAAGTAAATATATAAAAAAGATGAGACGAAGTTATCAACTTATCTCCAATTTTTACCTTGCAACAGTTTTCAGCATCCTTGGGAGAAGTGGCGCTGCAAGACCAGGCTGACGATACACAAATGTGGATAGAATAATGATACATAATCCTAAATCATCATTGGAGAATTCCTCGATGATCTCGGCACATTCCATACATCTGTCAAACAGGAATACTATTCTAAGATCTGATGAGAGAGATAGTTTATTAGGAACCCTACTGGGCTGCAATGAAAAAATTCAATTGGAAACTTGGAGGATGAAACCTTTGTGACATACGACTTAGTTTCATTTGTTTAGTTGTAATTTTTTATTTTTTAAACTTTCCAGTTATTACACAATTCCATTGCTATCAAGCCAAAAATTTAAGGCTTGCAATAACAAAAGCCTGTTAACCAAGATAACTAACCAATAATAATAATAATGAAATTGATATTAACAATAATTTCTTGTCAAATTACACCAAAATCTTTAGAGAGCTTCCAAAAGCCTGTTCAGCTCTTATTATACTGATAGTGATAGCTGAACACTTTTGAAAGCTCGTGTGTGTGTATATATATATTTTTTTATTTATTGTGAATTTCAGTCTTCAGTGCATGACTCATATCACAAAGGGTTTCAATTACAAGTTTCTTCTATAAGCATCCCTATAAAGTTTTATAAAAGAAAATAGTTTTAATATATGCAATGAACATGAATGCAATTAATAAAGCAGAATCCTGCAAAATAAGAAAGATTTAGCTTTCTTAAATTTTTAAAAAAACATATTCCAAGTTTTCTTCTCATTCCATTCTCTAACAATCTACATGAGTTAGAAGGACAGAAACCGATTCTATTACATAAAAAGTCATGAAAAATAACCTCTGTCACAATTAATGCAACCCTGCAAACTGACCAAAAAATATGTCAAAAGGGTGACACCAACGGTCCACTCAAGGCTAACATATAAATCTGGAAATATATTCTCCTCAAATTTAGTGATCACTAAACCAACTTCAGAATCTCACTCACATCGCTAAATATAATAACACACATACCTGTACACTATACAGTCATCGCCCACTCTTAGGGCTGACTGCTTGATCGATGGAGGTGGTGGAGGTCCTTGAGGATTGCCACTTGTTACTCCTCCACGAACAGAAGCATTACAAGTGTTATGATCATTCCTGTAAATATCATAAAAATCAATCTCAGAATTATATACAGAGAGAGTAAAATTATGATGATATATATATGTGCACTTGAGTAAGTAGGAATTTGTATACATGCTCGCAACACATGATCTCTTGTGATGTTTAGCAAATCTTGCAGGTAGAAGAATGTAACCTGGACGTCAGCATTTCTAGTACACCAACCTTTGGATTTCGAAGCATCATCAACATGTGTCCAGGTGGAGCTTTCCGTTCCTGTTCTAGACAGAACTTTCTAGAAGCCTTGGGTCTGGTTTTAATTGGATTTCTAGGTGTGTTAAACGGAAGTGTGTATTGGTTTGTGCGTTGTGGAAATTGCTAAGTGCGTAGGGTTCTTGTGAAGATTTATTCATTCCTTTGTGAAAAGTCAGAGCAGTTAGATGTATTGGACTGCTCGGAAATCGGGATTCCCTTTTTGCTGCAAGAGTGAGTACTGAACTTTGGAAATTACTAACCTTTACAAGTGTTAACATAGACATGATTATCGTTTTAGTGATTTATCTTTTACGTCATTTTTATTATTAGTGCTTTGACATGTGTTCTTGGTGTTGTGATAGTATCACAGACCTTTTCGATTTTCTTGTTAATGAGGGGCATTTCTTCCTTGGCAAGTTTCAATGGAGACATGGTTAGGCTGAGATAGTCATGCATATGCACATACATGCATGTAATGTAGCCATTATGGGAAGTGGTCATTAAAAAGGAACTGTGTCTAAGGACATAATTACAATGGGGAAGAATCTCATTTATAATCTTGGTGTTTGCCAAGATGTTTTGTTAGGGAAGATATTAATTTATTTCTTATTTACCATATTTTTAACTTGTAGTATGTTAGCTTCACAGAATAAACTATTTTTTGTAAGGTAGATTTTGATTTCCACACCTTAGAAATAGGAACAGGAGTCTGAGAGAGAGAGAGAGAGAGAGAGATCTTGAAGGCCATTGTGGCTGGGCATTATCTTGGGTGGAATGCAGGGCAGTTGGTACATTGGAGCTTAGAGGAGAATTTCTTGAGCTTCCATTTTATCCTAGGAGGCAACCGAGCTTTGGGAGCGATGGTTAGTCTTTCTCGGCTAGTGACTTAGTGAAGGGTGATTATCGGATGTCAGGTGTTTTACTGCAGCCTTCGACGTAATTATATATTTGTGTGTTTTTAGTTAAGTGTGTCTATTGTTCCGAGTCGGCGGTTGCTGGGATTCAAGGCATGGGGAAAAAGTGAGTTTTAATTTTGAGTTTTCATTTTGGTTTTTTTAAATTTTACTTTCTCTTTTCTGTCTTTCATTTTCCTCTTATGGAATTATTATGGGGGTGGAGTAGGTTATTCATATGGGCTGAATTTATTAAGGGTTTTTTTTTTTTTTTTTTCTTATTGAGTTATTCTTAGTTGTGCAGTGTGCAGGATGTTAAGGTTGGTTTGCCTACTTAGCGAATCACCTGGGTCTCTGCTTGGATACTGAGGAGCGGTGCCTTAGTTGCAGCATCGGCATATATTGCATGGAGACAAACGTCGGTGATATCGAGTGGTGAATTTTCCTTCCAAGATTTTTCTTCCTTTATTTTTTTCTCTTGTGTGGGTTCTTGTGAGTTAACCATGAAGTTTTATGTGATGTAGTGCTCAGCTGTTTGCACGCGGGCATAAGGAGTGATTTGCTCCTGTGAAGTATGTAAATAATTGTGGGTCAAGCGGATAATAGCATTTTTATTTTATTTTTTGTTTTTGTTTGGTTTTGTTTTGTGTTAGACCACACTGTGCAAGTTTTAATATTATATGCATTTATGGTCGGGAGAGTTTTTACGGGGGGAGTAGTTTCTGTTCACATGGAAACCAGAAAGGCGATAAGAATGATTCATACGGTAACAACTTTCGCGTCGCCAACTCAGTCTTTTGCAGGTGGTGAACGGGGTTTTGAGATAGCGTGTTGAGATTTTTATTGAGACTATTCAAAATCACTTGAATACGAAGAAAATTACAGATCAGACAGATGCCTTTAATGAGGCAAAAGGATTTCTTGCTTCAGACATGGGAGACATTGGAAAATGCTGTCATAGCTTTGGATTTAAGAAATGTTGGACTTGGGATGACCTGAAGGTTTTTCTGAGAGGTGCATATGGAGCAGATGAATGTGGTGATATGGGTTGGGATATGAGAGCATTCTGTAAGATCAGGAAGGAACAGAGTTCTATGGTAGAGTATAGCACGCAGGTATTTGATGCAGCTTCGGATTTAGCTGGGTATGGGGCAGTTCTATATTGTTAGAGAATTTTCGGAAGTTAATGCATTTCTCCTGTCTTTTGAATAAGGTTCCAGATGCCATTGTGAGCAGTTTTGATGGTCCAATAGAGCCTACGCCCGAGGAATAATTTATTTTCGCCCAAATCAAGAAGCATATGTCAAAATACCGGACGGTCGCTAGCACATTTTTCAATGGAGGCCAAAAACCATGATGGGGTCTCAAAGGAACTTTCCGGAAGGAGATTCAGGTTTTGCTTCCAGTAGTTTTTGTGCTAAAATGGAGAGAGAGAATATCTGTGCATCAAACACCACAGTTTCATTACTTCAAATTGCAATAGGCAGGGTCACTCGAAGAAGTTTTGACAAGTTAAATACTGCGGCAGGTGTAGGAGTTCTGCTCATTCTTGGCAGTTCTGTCCGTCGCTCAAAAATAGTAATGATAGGCCAGTAACTCAGAGTTTTGTGATTAGCAATAAGAAAGCTCCTCAGGAGGGATATCCAATGAAGTCTAAAAATACACAAAATTTCTGGAGGGCGGATCGACGCAAAAGGGAAAGGATAAATTGTTCATGTTATACAGGGCTTTTGGGAGACATAAGGGAACCGAAGCCGGTGGTGAAGGGAGTAGTAACTGGGTCTAGTCTTCTGATTTATGCAGATACGGGAGCATCAGTCAGTTTAGTGGACTATGATTTTTATTATCACTTACCATCGATAGGCATCATTGCCTGGGTCTTCTTCACTCTCTACCGATACTGGCTTATTTCTGCTCCGCATTCCAATTTTGCCAGGACACAGATCCACTGGTCCTAAAACCATAACAAATGAAGAAGTTACTATTGTGATACTGTATATACACACATGTAAACATACACACATATATATGTGTACAGTATATATATGTATGTATGTATATATATATATATATATATATATATATATATATATATATATATATATATATATATATATATATACACTATATTATATATCTATAATATATATTATGTGTATATATATATAAATGGATGTATGTATGTGTGCATGTATGTGTATGTTCTAGCATAACACTGAAATGCATTGAGCAATTTCAACCAAACTTAGTATACATATGACTTACTATCTAGAAAAGAGTACTGTGGGGTAAGACGTCACTAGCACCAAAGGGCACCAGAGGGGGGGGGATGGGGTTGGGAAGGGTTTCCCTGATATGGGGCTGGTTCTGCCTGTAGACTTAGTAACTAAATAAACTTTATAAATTTATACCTCATTTCGATATACATATGACTTACTATATGGAAAAGAATACTGTGGTGGGGGCGGGGGTTAAGACATCACTGGCACCAAAGAGGATGGGAGTAGGAAGGGGGTGACATGTAAAAATAACTGAAAATGGCAGATATTAATGTCTAATCCACAGCTTTCGAGGTCGCTGAGATGAATGATGATACTCCCAGTGCTCTTTAAGTCCAAGTTCAGCCCTGATAGGGAGAGGGGGTGAGAAGGGGTGAAATATAAAATGTCAAAAATGCTGGGCAATGTAATTGAAGCAACCATCTAAACAGGAAAGGGAAAGGGAAAGAGTGAGAGAGCGAGTAGAGGGGAGGAGAGAGAGAGAGAGATTTACTGGTTGTCATTCAGTTTTTCCGGGCAGTGCCGGGTTGGTCAGCTACTAGTATGTATATATATATATATATATATATTATGAATTAAGCTTTAATGGAAAGTGCTGTAAAGCAATCAATGAATTTGAATTTAATACCATACCCGAATTATTTGTAGTTGTGCCCGAGTTAGATGTATCAGTCGTTTCTTCAGTGGATGTATTTACTTGCTCTTGCTTATCACTAAGTCCCCGATTTGTCAGCTCCTGCAAAATAATTTTCAGCATAAAAAAAGTTAAACAGTAATAAGGTTGGTTCTGTTAAAGCTCATCCTCTTTACCACGAAATCACTTAAAGTAAAAGGAACATATGATCCTTAAACAATGGATTATGTCCATTCACAAGCTTATTATAATAAAGGTGCCTCATGAAAAACTTATATCTACTATAATAACAGGAAGATTATAACCCTAACAGAGTACACGAGTACATGCCAACAAAAAAGAATTGTAACAAAAATCTTCCTGAGCTGGTGTGTACTTTAAAGCACCTCAGAGTGTTGCCAACTCTCCTCCTGGTTCTTATGTACCCTTTGTTTCCTTATGATCCATGTGTTTCGACATTTGAGCAACCATTTTACGTATAATGTTTGAATAGAATTCCTTTTGGCAGTAGCAGCTGGATTTGCTTTTGCTATTAAAATGTTTGTAAAGTTCTATTTTGTTCATAATTTATTTGCCATAGTTTCAGCAATAGCCCCCTTCTAAGACCAACATATTTCTTGGTAGCACTACTGCTGATTCACACAAGCCTACCAGTAAGTTTAATCAGCAATCCAAGTTTTACATATAGTTGTGTATGTTTCATCTCACAGCCACCCCATCTTCTAGCTAATTCTTTTTATAGTTTTCAGTTGCATTTAAGACTGTGTACTAAGAGAGCAGACCATTGCACCAAGGCCTTCCATTTTTACCCTTCAAAAATGTTCAGTCATGCCAAACTGCTTTTCAATTATGCAAGCTTTGGGCAAAATTTAACAACTTTTTGGACTTAGGTCATGGGAACAGGGTAGTAAAAACCCAAGTCTTTTTTTATGAGAAAACCATAAATGGATACCCTTACAATGCACAAGGTGTGCTCAAAAAGTATCTGACCTTTATTCATAAAAAATACTCATTCGGATACAACAATCTTACACTAATCTCCTTCAGAATAGTCCCTTTGGGCTGCCACAATCTTCTCCCAGTGGTTCTGCCACTGTCAGAAGCAGTGCTGGAACGCCTCTTTTGAGATGGTGCACAGCTGGCCCATCGCATTCTCTGGACTGAAATCTGGTCTCTTTTAGGGGCATTTTCAGCTTGGGGAAAAGCCAGAAGTTACACAGAGCCATGTTGGAAGGGTAGGGAGCCTGATGAAGCACAGGTGTGTTGTGTTTGGCAAGGAAACTCCATGAAATGTGTAGAATGGGCGGTTGCAGTATCGTGATGGAGCTGGCAATTCTTCAGAGAGAGAGAGAGAGAGAGAGAGAGAGAGAGAGAGAGAGAGAGAGAGAGAGAGAGAGAGAGAGAGAGAGAGAGAGAGAGATGCACAATTTAAGTTTGTGGGTGTAACTTCTGACTTTTCCCCAAGCTGAAAATGCCCTTGAAAGGGAAAGGGACCAGATTTTAGTCCAGAGAAGATATCATGCAGAATGCAATGGACCAGTTGCCCACCACCTCAAAAGAGACATTCCAGTGCTGCTGCTAACATGGTAGAACTGTTGGGAGAAGTGTGTGGCAGCCAAAGGGAACTACTTTGAAGGAGATTAGCGTAAGATTGTTGTATCTGAATATGAATATTTTTTATGAATAAAGGCCAGATACTTTCTGAACACACCTTGTCTTTCTATACATTTACACTTTTGACTACCCGGTCTATTCCCAAGCACCAGGTAAAGGTTATAGGCTATGTTACTTGGTACATTATTAAAATCATTAATTACTGGAATTATCATATCATATATTAAATTGTATGACAAAGCTAACCATTACAAACAAGTACTTTTTGTATTCCCTTAGGGACAACTGTCACAACAATTTTTCTCAACACCTGCAATGTTACTACTGGCGGAGTAATACCCACTGGAAGTAGGTACGCATGAGTATTTCCTTCAACACTTGAAAGGAGCCCCGATATTATGGACAACTGGGGAACTTTCTATATCACAAAATCCATACAGTCTGATGATAAAATACTACAAAGGAAACACTCGACTTTAAACACCAAGGCTTGTATGCCAAGCACGATTGGGAAATGTTATTAAAGCTGTTTTGTAAAAAAGAAGTTAGGGTAATCCAATTTACCTTTTTTGGCAACATCGAATTATCTATCAATGTTAAAAAAGTCATTGATTAATGAGTTTCAATAACAAAACTGTGTACTATCATTGCATTAATGCTCATTATCACTTTGTCAGACAGGAAAATACAGCACAGCAATTACAGCGTAGCCTAGCATTGTACTCCTAACTTCTCACCCTGCAGGAGACCTACTGGCTCCAAATTTTAACAAATATAAGCCCACATGGCAAAGTCTGACTGACAAGACAAAGAACAGCTCATACAAAATAGAGTCTACAGATATTATTGATTGAAAAATCCTACGACTATGGTTTACACTTACCTTTTGTTTCACCAATTTATGACTTTCCTTGTGCGCTACTACTTCCACCAGTTCACCATCACTGCCTGTAGAATATATACCACAAAAATAAGTGAACATTATTATTATTATTATTATTACATAGGTTAAGTACTATGCCGTTGGGCTAACTCATTTATTTCTTACAGCAACGGCCCTAAGGACTTGCTTTTATTAATAGTAAAGCTTACATGATTTCTTTGATTTCTCTTCAAAATCTGACATTTATAATCAATTATATTTTAGACATTAATACAAAATGTGTTTAACTGACATTATTACTATGCAGCCTGTGCACGTAAGGATTGAATCATATGAACTGTTTATCAAACGTCCATGGGACAAATGAGAGGAACAATTCTAAAACATGTCAAAATTCCTTATTCCAACATTGTGCTTGATCTGTTTCAATTTATTACTACCAGGTTCACTACTCCTTATATTCTGCCACTCCTTGATTATAACTGGAGTTAGAGATGTTATATAATCATTAGTATGAACATCTGCATGTGATCTTGTCTTAGTAATGGCAGCTTTGGCTGCTTTATTGGCTTCTTCATTTCTGAAGTTTCTATAGCACTTCTAGTCACTGAAAATTACAAATTTCTGTGATGGTATATCTTCAGTAATTTCAATGGCTGATCCTATAGCACATAATTCTGCTGTGAAAACATGCATTGTTAAGCAAGGAAAATTGGTTTGTTGTGTTGGGTGATATGGCTGAAAATCCCATGCCTGATGAAGATTGGATCTCTCAGTGTATACTGCATAGTGTGAACTTCTAAGTCATAGTTTCTATTGCATGTTATTTATCATGTGTAGTTTTTACATAAATATTTCAAGTGTATACAAGTTCACACCTTATGTATAATCCAAGGAAGTGGTAGCTCTATTATTCAAGGAAATTTTATATTTGCTGATTCAACCAATCAACTGGCTTAATCGGGAAACGTGGTGAGTGATTATTTATATATATATACCTCTTGGATCAAAAGGTTTTTTGCTGGTGAATCATTTGCCTGTTTTTTACTGCACTAGGCTACACATTAATAAGTCACAATAAGGAGTTAGAGTTGGTTCACCACTTTCAATTTGGAGAGAAGAGTTTGGGGAGGATTATTTGAAACCTACTAATGAGGCCCATGTGTCTGTATTTACCACAGTTTTATTGATAATATGTTCAGCATGTCTTACATACAATGTTGCATTGTATATACCAAAACTGTCCATGTAAACATTATTTTTAATTCTGAATGGCAGCTGACTACTGACGTCATTTATTGATGGTGTGAAGAAGGTGTTTAAAAACATTGACCCATGGAACTCCATTTTCCAGTGGGAATGACAATGAATGAATATCATCAATTTGTACTTGCAAGGTATAGTGATAGTCTGTCAGAAAGTTTTCAATGAAAACTGGCAAGTGACCACATGCATATTTTTGTAAACTGTTTTTAATACCAAGTATTCAGAGTGAAACAAGCTTTCTATATATCAAAGAAAATACCGATTGTTATTTGATTACGTTCACATCCTCTACTGTCGTCGTGAACTTCCAGATGAGTTAGTAAATCTATGGTAGATCTATTTTTCTGTGATCCAAACCGGGTAATCATCAGTATCTCATTTCTATACATGTGCCACACAAATCATGCATTTACCGCTTGCTCTAACAATATGTATAATTAACTTGTTAGAAAAATTAACCTGCAACTGTTTACATCACTCTGAGCGTCTCCCGGTTTGGAGATGGAAATAATTAAGGCATAACACTATTCTCCATGGGATAAAATTCTCAGCTACAAATGATTAGATAACTGTGAACTGCCTAACTTAGCTAAAGGTGCTGGGTGCTTCATCATTTAACAACAAATGGTATCTTTAACTGGAGCAGATCTGTTACAATTTGAAAGGGCGTAATCATATGCTTCCACACTGAATGTTCAATTACAACATATATTCTGTCATTTCACAATGGTTTGAATCGGCTAATTTTTATTTTATAAGATTTTACATTTGCAAAATTTCTCCTAATCCACTGCATATTTCTTGATGGTCAAAAATCTTACTTAAATTTTTTGGTCATTTGAAAAATGCCGCTTTTATTTTCCTGCATTTTTGCTATAGGAGCATTCCTGGTGGTGTCTGACCCATACTGTCTCCATGATATCATTCCTTCTTATATCAATTCTTTTTTAAAGTTTGTAGTGTTTATTGTAAATTTGTTTTAGTGTATCAATTTCTATTAGTTTTGTAATCATTTTTTGTAAGTTTCTCCCTGTAAATGTTGTGATTTATTTGTGTTGAACCTTTTGTTTAGATTCATGCCATCCAACTCTTCTCTCCATCTAAGTTTAAAGAACAGATTTTCCCATAATCGGTATAATTCTTTGCGTCTTCGCAGTAAAATCTGTTTTAATTAAAAAAAAAAAAGGAAAAATATTATTACTAAGAAAAAAAGACCCAACTACAAATTATGAAGAAAGTAACAGAGGTGCAAGGCTTTCAAGGCCTTGATGTTTGACATCATCAAAGCACTGGGTACACTGACTCAAGCTGCCATCCTCTAAGGCTCACAAAGACGGCAACAGGTCAAGGATCAGGGAGAATGACTGAACAATCTACAATAAGAGAATTTACAGTACTAACACGTATTGGTACTATTTGTACACGTGACATCTCAGGAAAAGATTTAGCCAGTTATTTCATTGCTACAGATTACAATAGTAAGTACAGTCAGTGCCCATCAATGCCAATCTTTCACATTATAAAATACTATTTCTGTGCTTAAAGAACTGTACAATATATTAATTATTCTAAAATAACTTTGATTAAACTACAAACCACTGTTATATAATAGAGGATTCATTTAAGTACTGTAATACAATTTATGTGTTCTAAAGAGATTATACATTAGTGCAAAAGTAACTCATGTAGGCATAAATATCAATTTACTGTATACAGTATTTAAAAAATCTGGCATTCTACTCTGTAAATTAGATTAATAAAATTCACAGTTCAAAAAATCAAACAAAAATACTGGACATATAACTGCAGAAAGAGAATGAAAATTATCTACAAAACCTACATTAAATAATAATTTTTGCTACCTACTCGAAAGATAGGAAACTACAGTACTTACTCTGATTACTGCTCTTGCTGCCATTTGTCCACCCACCAAAGGCTTGCCACACCCGCTCAAAAATCGAACCGGGATGGTGATCTTCATGTTTCTTGCTTGGTGTTGTCTGAAGTACAAAACATGTGCAATTATTGATCATTTTTTTTATATGGAATTTCAGTTTTTCAGTGGGCTTAGAATCAAGTTCCTATCCACCACCTGTAAATCTCTAATACAAAAAAAAAAAAAAAAAAAAAAAAAAAAAAACAGGTTTTGATGTAGGAAAAACCTATTTTTAGTAGTGGCTGTCAAGTCCTCAAGGAGTTGCCTTCCATGGGCCTGTCAGAGCTCCATGGTCACCAAACTAATATCAAAGAATTCTCATGGCCAGGTATTGTGTCGTAATGATAAACACTATAACACGTGATGGAGTATGTAGTGGACTCAAAGATAAGAGGGCTCTTTCCCTTATCTTACAGCAAAGCTGTACCCTGGTTCCTTCCTTTACCAAAACCTGCAAGAAGAGTCCAAAACCTGAAAGGGGATCACCCCTTGCCTGCCTCACACTATCCACTTTTATTCCTCTTCAGCCAGAGGGACGAAGCTGGGCAGTTGAGGCAGGTACAACTTGCATGAAAGACTGTTATTTGTATACCTAGAAATATAAAAAATTGCTTGAAAATATTATTTCTTCCTCCTGGGATACAATCATCACCTTTCATATTAGGAGACTGACCCTGTAGGAAGGAGGTAACTCCAGCAGAAGAAAAAAAGGAGTAGAATTACACCTAGAAAGAAGAAACTCCAGCAAGAACAGCCATTTTGGAGAATCATACCCTTCTTCCCTTTGTTAAAAGACAAAGGGCAGAAGGAAACGCATTCTAAGTTACTTAAAACAGGTGCTTGTCTTGTACTTACCTTAATCTCACTGTTAATCTCTAACTTCTACAGTGTCCAGACGAATAACCAGATACTTCATCTGCTTCTTGGGGATAAGATCAGACATCCACCGGTTGACCACAATTCCTAGATCATGACAAATGCTGGCAGATATCCGTCCTGCAGAAGGTGTTCTCTGGAGGAAGGCAGGATTAACTTATCATCGCAAAGGGTGAATACATTTCGATTGGGCCCAAGCTGAGTATGAGGAATACCACGCAAACACCTTGAAGAGTTGTTGCCAGTCCAAAGCATAGAACATTGAACTGGAACACTGTCTCACTGCAGAAAAAGTGAGGTACCTCTAAGAGTCCTGATGAATGAGCAGTTTCCATTATAAACAAAGTCTGTTGAACATACCCATTTAATGCTAAGAGATTGATGACTGGTTTCCAACCCCAACATGGCTTCTCTACAAGGAAGAGGAGGCTGTGAAATCCCAGAGACCAGCAATCTAAGACTTCAATGGTGCCTTTCTCCAAAATTTCCACTACTGCCAGCAAGGCTACAAATTTCCACGCCAGGAATGGAATTGGTTTCATGGAGAAGAAAGAATGAAGGTCCTTGAACAGAAGCCTGTATCCTCTCTTGGACTGGCTAAAGGAGGGGGCAGAAAATGGCTGAATAGGTTCCTCACCCTTCCTAGCAGTGGAAGAAGACTGCTACTCCTGTCTGGGCTCATGCACACCATCGCCGATCTCGAGGGATTAAAGGCTGCTACTCAGGTGAACATGGAATCCTGAGAGTCATCCCAATGAAGTTCAACTACTGCATCTACCTTTCCCAAAGGAAAGTACAGAGATGATCCCAACACTAAACTATTCTACAGTGAGAGGATGTTCTTGTGGGACATCTGGTGAGAAAGCAGTGTTCTCTCCTTCACAGAAAAAGGTTTCCCCGCTGGTTGGATACCTGGTGTTCCAGATAGGTAAGAGCTCAACACCGTCACCAACAACCTCCTGAATGTTGCCTTTTCGTCAACAGACAAAATGCATGTAATGACAGAGTCAATGAGGGCACCCATCTAAAGGTCTAGCAGAGACACTACATGCACCAATGCCACTGCCAGGGATTTCAAGACACTGGCTTCCACAGTACTGACGAAGCCCTCCTGATGAACACATCTGACCAGAGAGGTGGCTCCCCTGCATCCTCCAGCTGTGCTGGCATGCAAGCTGCAGGGAAAGGAGTTTGCTTGATCTGCTGGAGGAAAGGAAACTCCCAGACCTGCAAATACACTAGTGAGGGAGAGAATGCCAGGCAAGAAGGTGGTGTTGAGCTTCCCTTCCCCCCACCCCCCGAACCTCTTACCATACTATTCCCACTGCCAAGAGGCACACTCACAACACAGAAGGGAACGAGTACATTCCCTTCCCTTACAAGTAGTACAAGCAAAAGCAATCTCACAATACACATGGTAAAGAACAAAGCACAAAGAACAACGGTATCTGGCTACTCATCTGAAATTCAACAGGCAGACAAGGAAGAGGAAGAGACAGCCTCTCTCGAAAGAATGAAGTGGCGAGCATTAAGCAGGTGAGGGGTTACCTCATCTTTCCCTTCCCATCTTCATCATATTAAATACCTTGTTTACCAAGATTCAATGGCTCATGCTGAAGGATACCCTGTATATGAAAGGTAACAAACTACTATCCTATTGTCACAAAACACAAAATGAGTTGAATACTACTATCCTAACATAAAAAAAATAAGAGTATAAAACAATATGGTTAACCAATTAACAGGAGAGAAAATCTAGCATTAACAGTACTGCACAAACGTATCATGGCTTACCTTCTCTCCACCCACTGGTAAGAGCCTTTCTGGGGTTGGCAATGTCAAAGCATCAGGGGAAGAGGCCATCTCATTTGGAGAGTCTATTGTAGTACTCAGCTGACCGTCCAGTTCAACAGGAGAGCCTAATGGAGAGGGAAAGAGATTGTCAAATAAAAATTGTAAGTTAACTTTAGAGTAAAAAATATCTGCATGTGTGCACTTCTACTGTCAATGTACTGGGATGTACTCATATTTTTGACAAGTTCCACTTACCCTTATAGAACATGTTAGTTAGTTAGTTAGTTATAAATGATTTGTTTAACCAGACCTCTGAACTCTTTTAGGGTTCTTCTTGGGCTGGGATATAGAACATGTTAAAATCTGGCATAAATATACACAGACAACTTGAATTATGCATGACAAGTTCTTAAGAAAAATAAGATCAGACAACTTGAATTATGCATGACAAATTCTTAAGAAAAATAAGATCAATGCAAATGCTATACAGTACAATTAAACAGATCTTCAAAGCAAATGCCCAGCTTTGTTTGCTACAATTCTTTACTGCATACCTCACTATTTACATCTCTATTGTCAAAAATAACTAATGATGAGGAGAGGCAAAGAGGATGAGAAGACAAAACAACATAAGATATGTCATGTTGTTTTCTCCTTGGGGCTAGAGATCACTAACATCCAGTGCATACAGATTATGACAAAATTATCACAAGGTCTAACCTAATGTCATAAGATCCATCATCGATAAAGGAGACTGTGGTGATCGGTGGATCTGTGAAGGGTGTGAAGAAGCTTCGCTTGGTTCAGAAACAATTCGAGCTACTTCAGTTGACACATTTTCGACTGCTGCAGGGTCACATATACGAGCTTCCACAACAGTAGCTTCTGCCAGAGTTGCCCTCTCCATGGTCGGTACCTCACAAATGACAGCCCTGTTCATTCTAATTTCTGAGGATTTTTCCAGACTGCACCCTACATCAGATGTTCCACATTTTTCAGCTGAAAATAAAGCTTTGGAGGATTAAAAATTATTTTTAAAATTACATGTCATTGCAAGTACAACTAAAAATGATTAATGATTTGGAGTAATCTTTATTTTCCATCATATTCCAGCAAGCAAAATGTGGATAAATATCTCTTTGTGATTTAGTAAAAAAATAAAGGAAATGTTCAATAATATGTTAATAAAATATGGACAGACCTCTCTTTGTGATTTAGTAAAAAATAAAGGAAATATTTAATAATAAGATGCCAAGGGTTTTGGATAATGGGTTTTACCATATTTGTATGCATAGGCAGTCAAACATCAAGGAACTTTCCTCTTCTCAGTAACTGGGATGTAACTAGAAAATAACTTAGGTCTAAACACAATGCTTTTACAATAAAACACATTTTCTTACAAACTCATTTATAGTGAATGGAACTAGTCACAACAACTTGAAAAATCTTGCAAGGAGAAAGGTCCTACTTTGCAAGCCCAGCTCATGATCCACTGAGCCAGAACAGAAGTTGTTGCTCCTCTGTGTCAATCTCCATCTTGAAGAGTGTGGGGAACAGAGAAAGGCACTGGGAGTTTGTAACTACCGAGTCTTTCAAAAAACCTGTTTTAATTATGAAAACATAATTAATTGTTATGAATCCATTACTCATAAACTATCATAATAGCCTAAACTGTAATTCAGGAGGGAGGATGATGCAGAAGAGCCATAGAAGAGTAGACCAAGGTGCAATAAATCCAATCCCTTACAGCTATAGGAAAAATAATGAAACAATCAAGATTATGGGAACTTCCATGAGTAATGGATTTGAAATGGAAGATGTACTTGCAAAAAAGCCCACTAATCAAGCATGGGAAATAAAGGCAGGTACTCCAGGATAAAACACACATCCATATATGTCAGGATCACAGGGCATGAGATCTCGAAGAGGATGAGAATGACTGATAAATATCCATCCTACAATCCCCAAAGGACAGTCCCTACCAAGGGAGAGGAGATCTGAGGGGACAGCAGAATTTCATCTTCTGTGGCTACTCCTACCTGGCAGCTTAAACAGGTATTGACCCCAACAACCAGAACGAAAGGGTGATTTACAGCTAATGAGAGATTACTTCTATGGGAAGTATGAAGCATTAAAATAATGTGGCACATAAGACCTCTGTTACTGACCATGTTGATAAGGTGACTTGGCCAGGAAGCAAACTTGGCAGATGAGGATGATAAAGCTGAAATACCCAAATGGAGGTGAAGGTAAGCCTTTTTTCTAACTTGCAAACCAGGTCCTTGGGGTAAAAGGATGAGTCAATGAATTGGAGGGGAGGAACAAGGTGGTGAAGTAACACTGTAAGGTACAGCAAAAGAAAAGGCAATGGGTTTATGGTTGTTAGCAGCAAGGTGAGTGCTCTTGGTGGGATAAGGCCTTGAAGGACAAGAGGATACAGGACTGGCCTGACTTATGAGAGCCTTACTTATTGGAAAAAGCAGGATATTAGTGATTGAGTGATTGGGTCATAGCTATGTTTGGTTGACTGTGGGTGCCTGCAATGCTAGCCTGATGGAATTTTAAACCAACTAGATCAGGAGATGGAGATGCCACTTGACAGGGTTCAAGGATATTCTTAGGCGGGGGAGTTCTCACAGGAACAGTGGGGACAGGTCAGTTGGTAGTGAAACATTTTGGAAATGAGGAACCATGATTACAGATGATGTGGCTCCTCAGATAACACCATCAAAGGCACTGCTACAGCTGAGTATATGCAAGCAGATTAGCACAATGAAGAACACACGGAAACGCACGGAAGCAGTCAAGTACATGAAGTTGTCATGTAACCTGAAGCAGTTGAATACATGTTAACAATCAAATACATGGAATTAGACAAAGTACAGGTAATTCTGTTGACTTACACAAAAAAGTTCATCATAGTCGCTTCTAAAGTGAAGAGCTGGAATTTGCAACTAAGCACATTTATGTCTTGAAGTGAAGGGCTGTCAGGATTCCTATATTCTTCATCTTGGAATTTTGTTTATATATTTTGTCGTATTTTCTAATTTTTTTTTCTTACAACTCAAAAGATATCCTCAATCGTGTGCGTAGGGTGCGTACGAACGCACCAACTCATTCTTCGGAGAACTTGCCACAGCTTATTTTGATTCGCGTTAACACGCTTATGATTTTATTTATTTATATCTCATGCTATTCTCATCTATATTTTTTACTGTATATTCTCTCTTTTATTTTTACAACCTAGAAGTTAAACTCAATCATGTGCAAAGGATATGTACGAATACACAAATGCATTCACTGGTGACGGAGAACTTGCTACAGCTTGTTTTGGTTCATGTTGTCACTCTTATGATTTTTATCATTTATATTTTACATTATTCTCATCTAATTTTTTTACTGTACATTCTAATTTATTTTTATTTCTACAAACCAAAAGATAAACGAAATCGTGTGCATAGGGTATGTACGAACGCACGAACTCATTCGCTGGCGTTGGAGAATTTCTAACAGCTTGTTTTATTTTGTGTTGTTACGCTTATGATTTTCTTATTTACATTTTATGCTATTCTCATTCATATTTTTACTACATTTTCTCATTTTTTTTACAGCCCAAAAGATAAACGAAATCATGTGCGCAGGGTACAAGCATACACACACACAAGTAGCGCCAGCAAACAGTAGCAGCAGGTTGGTTCGGTGACCCCGGGAAATTTGAAATTACACTGGCCGAAATTAGTCCTGAATTAGTAATGGAACTGGATTAACGATTGCCGGATTAGTGATGGTCGACCTATACTGCGCATTTTAACCCAAATAAGTACAGTCTCAAGGTAAGTAATTTGTTAACATCATGCCAAGTCCTGGGTAATGAGCATATTCCACATCACAGTCCCACTGATAATAATCAGTTTCATTTTAGAACATCAATTAGCATCTGAAAGAAACTTATGAAGGTAGCCAAAGTGTTGTTTCATTTTACCCATGGGTTACATAGACTAAGCTCTTACTGCTCTCAAACTTTTCAATTGTTAAATTATTTCAGGGTCATAATTAAAATAAGGTTTAATCTTGCTAAATTTGTTCATTCTAATTGCGTTGCATGAGCCACAGGTCAAAGTTAGGAGTTATTTATTCCTGTTTGTTCTTTCTGCATGTATTCAGTACTGAATTTGGACAAAGGCTCATTATTTTCATTTCATTTGATCTTTTTTGCTTTGCGTGTGCATGCTGTTGTGAAGTGTTTTCCCCTTATTAGCGATTCTTTCGCGTCTTAAAATTAGTATATGTTGCCTTGTTTTACATCTGTTACTTGATCAGAATTCAGATATGACTTTGTTCAGTATCAAGTGGCAGAATATAGCTAAGAATTCTTTGTATTGAGGAACCCCCAACTGCATCGTGGGTTCTCATTAAAAATACTTTTAATAACCATTTACTCAAAAATTACTAATTGCCCTTACTTTGTTGAGTATTTTCCCTACCTCCATAATAACACTGATTTACCATTGATTTAAAAAAACAGTTTCATGTGTAACCTGTACCTTAGAAAATGGGAATATTAATGAGATTTGCTTTTTTCAATTTTCGTATTTAGCCTTCTGGGCCTGACTTCTGTAACCACCTAAGGTCCCTAGCTGGAAATTAATTGTATGGAATCTGTTTTTTAGTCGTTATCATTTTTAATATTTATACTATTGTTCGCGTTATGATTACTGTCATTACCATTATTATGAACTACTATATTTACTACTACTTCAGCAACTGTGTGGATATTGCTGATTATCATTTTTATAATTTTATCTTGTGTGTCTATTTTGTGTGTACTGTATTGTCTCTACTTTGTATATTCCATAAATATGGCCCTGAGCTGAAATAAAGATGATGATGATGATTATTATTATTACCATCACTGTTTCCAGGTGATAAAATACAACTACTTGTTACAATTCGTATCCAGAAATGAGAGCGAATAAAACTTATAAGGTAACAGTTTAAAATGTAATATCTACAAATTATTTATCATTGCACATACTGCTAATTAAAAGGTTAACGAGGAAATGTTGAATTATTTTATGAGCAAATCAAACCTTTCATAGCCTGAAATGAATATCTGAGCGCGCTATTCGTGTCAATTTTATTTTGCAGAAATCAGTCAATAATGGCGTTTGTTGCACTTTACTAAATGTAATGACAAATCAATGACAATTTTTATATCTATGAAGTATTTCTTTTAATATCCATCATCTTTATCTGAGTCTTTATTATGAAAAGATTTGAATAATCCTTTATAATTCACCTGTTTTCATGGCCAAGATTTATTCAAGCAATTAATCGTCATGCCTGAGAAAAGGCAGATGTAGGGCAGTTTAAGGTGCCCTGCTCTTAAATAAATATAGTGTATACACTTTTAAAAACAGAAGAAATACATTACAAGTGCCTCACAAATGTTACTTCTTTTGTTTTCATGAAATTGTAATTAAATTTTATAGCACCTGTTTCCAAAAATATTTATACACTTTATGAGGTCTACGTTCTAGTCATCTTAAAATGACGATTTAACCTTACCAAAACCAATAGGGAGTAAGCGTTCACGAGATGACATTTCTGGATTGTCAAATTTGGCTTGGTCAAGTGAGTCCATAGACCTGAACACTTCATCTGTCAAAAGACACAAGATGGAAACATAACATCATATGTATTTTCAAAGCTATAAAAACTGTCTGAACTGATCAAAACTTTCTTTTTGAGTAATATGAGATGAGATTGGCTATTCCATGAAATTCCCCAATTTAGTACACATTATGATTACCACATTATCCAAGACGTTCACTAAATCTTTTGCCAGAACCCACCAAATCCAAAACATTTAACATCATTAAACGTTATGTCTAATACAGGCATAATCATGCCAAAGGAATAGGGCTTGTGCAATGTAAAAGGCTTCGTGATTTGAGAATGAGGTAAATTTTATTATTGTACAGTATAACAACGACATGTCTAATATCATGATAATCGTGTATTCCTCTGCTCTTCAAATCATAACAGGAGGTTAGTGACTGTGCAGTGTGAAGAGGTTTATGGTTAAGCTTGAAGTACTAGTAGCCTACACAATTTGTACAAAGATAACAGAACTACAGTATCAAAGTCAAACTACATTCTCTGAATAAGGAGAATATAATTAGAGGGTTTACTTTTTGAAGAGCAGGTACGCATTCTTTCTAAGATCATCTGAATAAAGCAATAACAGCCTTTACTACACCTGAGCAACAGTCTCCTGAGCAGTTATGACCAAGGGAGTGCAACTTGGAAGGCGGAAGGGGAGTAATCACTAAATATTGTATGTACATAATCAGCTGATAAATGAAAATTCCAAATGTCTGACCAGAGGCACCATTTCTTTTATCAAAAACAAAACAGATGACACATAGGTCCGGCTATGTAAACCACTATTAAAACATATATACATGTTATATATATATGGCTTTTGAAGCCCTGTGGACGGCAGTAGATTATTCATTATCAGAGTAAAAGATAGTAGAAAACATTCTTGGGGTTTCCAAGAATAACATGAAAACGAGACAAATTCCAGTGGCGAAAATATACATGTCTAAGCGTGCAACACACAAAACTTCAAATCAGCGAATATGATGTAACTGCTGTAAGATATAACTAAATAGTCCAAATAAAATTTGAAAGAAACTGACAATCTAGGAATTTGTTAGAGGTACACAATATGGTAACTGCCTTTAGAGGTTTTAAACATCTTTCTTCATAATTATTATTCACTGATCAACTAATCAAGAGTATGTGAAAGAAAAACTCCTGTAGCAACTAAAAATATGTTTCTACTGGGATAGATGGAGGAAACTCAATTATTATTATTATTATTCTGAAGATGAACCCTATTCATACGGAACAAGCCCGCAGGGGCCACTGACTTGAAATTCAAGTTTCTAAAGAATATGGTGTTCATTAGGAAGATTTAACAAAAGGTAATGGGAAACATAGAAAGATGAGATTAGTTATTTGAAAAGAAAAAAATATAAATGAATAAATTTCATAAATAAATAGTTAAAAATATAAATAAATTACTGTATTAAAATACAAGTGAATTGTTTTAGGATAGTAACGTATTGCTTCCTCGCTTGGACTTTTGAGGTTCCAGCTTCACAATATCCTCTGGGAGACTGTTCCAAAGTGCGAGGAATAAAGACCCTCTGGAACTGAGAAGTTTGACAGCGAGCTATATTTACTACATATTTGTGCTGCTTTTCAGCAAATCTGGTTGCTCTCGGTTAAAAAAGGGGGGATCAAGGATCAACTGTGAATGTGAAAGATCTCCGTTAAAATACAACTTATGAAAATTTACAAACGAGACCAGCTGTCAATAGTCCCAAGTCGTAACTGCTGTGAGCATGTGGGAAGAGGGAGGGTGAAAGTAAACTAAATGAAGGAATGAAACCACTACCCAGTCCAAAGTATTCTTGTGGCTTCTTAAATATAATGAATTGTTTACATTATAGTGCAGTTCTGTTCTTTTCCTGTTTTGGTAATCTTCTTTCCCTATAATTGTTTTATATTTTGCTTTGACATTTTGTGTCTTGTATTATCTACTGTGTCATATTATTATTTGCTTTGAATTTTACCTGTACATAATGTATTAACTAAATACTTAAATGTCAGCTTTCCCCGGGGTCATGATGAACTCTCTGATTTCTAAATCTTTCATTTTTGGTCAGTTCTACTTCTAGAATAAAGTGATAATAAGAAAATTACATTATTTATTTACTGCTTTTAGTATTACATTACACTCTTACTGTAATACTGCCCAACTGAAGGAAATTAAAGATGAAGCAAGTCCCAAGAATACAAACTTACCTGAAGCAGCTTTCAAGGATGCAAACTTAAGTATATATTATATAAAAAGTTTTGAAAAATCAAGATCAAATTAATATGAAAACTTACCTCCATATTGTTTTGATTTTGGGTACTGACGATAGCTGTTACCATGAGCATATTTTCCATCCCTCCCATCCTGTTTTACGACCTGAAAGGAAGGTACAAACAATAACAATAGAGAGTAAGACTTAGTACATGTGTAGATTTAAGGAGCTCAGAAGGCAAGCAAAGCAAAACGCCATCATAGACAGTTTCTTTTTACCTTACAGTATCACTATTTCAACACTACCATTAACAGATTCAAACCTGTTCACTTCAACATGTCAACTAGTAGGTAAAAAAGTATCCTTACCAAAAAAAATATCTCATATGGGCTTTAAAACTGACCCAGATATGCATGTATATGTTGGGAGCAAAACAAAGCAAATTGCCACTTCCTTCATCACGAGTGTGGGGGTGAAAGCTGTGGGAGGATACCGGGGGTGCAGGAGGTGCAATGCACCAGGGCCCAATGTAAGTGGGGGCCCATCTGGCCCCATCATAATGTCTTAGTAGATTGATTTGGTAATATATTTGTAAATATGCTTAGGTAATAGAAATAATGAAAATATAAATGATAATGATGATGATGATGATCAATGTAGTAGTAGCTTTTTATTCTTATCTATACTATAGTATCATCGTTATCATTATTACAATTATTATTAGTATTGCTATCATTATTGTTAGTAGTAGTAGTAGTACTAATAATAATAATGATAATGATGTTACTATAGTATAGATAAGAATAAAAGTTATGATAATAATAATAATAATTATGAAAAAGGTGATTTTTGAGAGAGAGAGCATAGTTTCAGTGCCTGTCGTCTAATGCGCTAATGTGCTCGTGTGTGTGTCTGTTCGTCATCTGCTATATCGATGTATGGATTTAAGCTCTTATTCACACTACTGTTGGAGTTAGGTGAGCACAGGATAATGTTTATGTTACAATATCTGTTATTATCTAATGATAAAACAGTGAAAAAAGGTATTGTTTATTTACTGACAATGAATAAAGAAATGACATGTATGGCATTTCAGAAAGATACCTCTCACACATCTGGCAAATTCAAATAACAGGTGACCCTTTGGTCCCAAGGTACTGGTTATGAGGGATTTTACTGTAATAATAATAATAACAACAGTAGTAGTAATAACGATGATATCTGAGCAAACACTGGTCCTATGTAAGTATTATGAAATTTGGCTACGTACAAGTACTGGTATTGTAGTTAACATTATTTGGGTATAAACATAAGAAAACAACAGTTCAGCTTCTCATAAAGACCCCAGTGTATATTTTGAGCCATTGTTTGGGATGACATCAAATACGGTATTTCCACGCAAAGATTATATATCACAAGAGACAGTTAAGAACACCTCTTAAAGAACATATATAATCATACATGTTCTTTATGAAAATTCCAGACTGAGCACTAAAATTTGACTACTGTTCTTTCTGAGGGTCAAACCCTTCTCTATCTTCCTCTAAGAATCACCTGACAAAATGAACAAACCTCAGGGCTACTGGCCTCTTCAGAATCATCTCCCAAAAACCACTTGTGCTTATAGTTATCATCATTGTCGCTGCCGTTCCCAGTTAAACTTGCCATCACAATTCTCTCATTATCTTCTGTATCCACTCCAAGTGGAGCAAGCTCTGCATTATGAATCCTGGAGAATGAAATAAAATAGTAATACTATACTTAGATCTTCTAGAGGATTTTCTTTAAACATAATATAAAAACAAATTACACGAAGCAGTTCTAAATCTAGCTCTGGAAAGGAATGTCATACAGCTTTATTCTCAGTGAAAATTTTAACTGAATAATCAGACACCTATTATTTTACAATAGCCTTCATTGTACATCCACACAAATGAAACAGGAAGGGTAGCAGATGAAATCATCCTCGTGTAGTAAAGATGGATGACAATATAAATGGGAGAGAAAATTTTAAAAAATCCAACAATCGAGAAAAAGTAACATCGAAGAAGAACTAAACACTCCCGAAGAGTAAGAGATGGAAATACTGTCAAATACTGCTACTACATAAAAAAGGCAGTAAATTAGAACTTGAGAACAAGAGAGTAATATTTATAGCTAGCAATGTAAGCAAACTATTTGGAAAAGTGAGAATGCATAAAACAAATATAAAATTAGATATTAACGAAGAAAGAAGAAAAAATGTTTAAACAAACTTTTATTAAAATGCACCAAAAAGTAAAATATAATTTTTATAGACACACCAGGATTTTTTTGCAATTAATCAAGTCTACAAAAATAAAAACATGGGCGCTGAACATGGAGGGAAATGCTACAAGAAAAAAAAAAAAAAAAAAGGTTTTGACATAGGAAAGACCTATTTTCGGTAGTCGCTGTTGAGTCCTCGAGGAGTTACTTTCCTTGGGTCTGTCAGAGCTCCATGGTGACCACACTAATATCAAAGAATTCTCTTTTAGTTGGTCTTTTGGCCTGGTATTGTGTTGTAATGATAAACATTATAACACATGATGGAGCATATAATGGACTAAAATATAAAAGGGGACTTTCCCTTATCCTCAGCAAAGCTGTACCCAGTTTTCCAACATCAAAACCTGCTAGAAGAAGAGTCGATTATCGCTCATGAGCAATTTGCCAAATTGGCGACAATGGACCGGCAAAACGACCAAGAAGCCATAACTTTCCATTGGTCAATGCAGGATGATTCCTCGCCCAAATCCCATGCCTTTTCTTCAGGGAAGCAGGAGGATTTTGAGGACTCAATAGCAACTACCAAAAATAGGTTATTCCTATGTCAAAACCTGTTTTTTTAATAGCATAGTTGCTTGTTCGTCCTCAAGGAGCTTTAAAAAGAAATTGACAGGTGACGAAATGGCTTAAGCTCTCAAATTTAAATCCCAATAGCACAAAGAAAAAACATCTCTGGTACCAGGTCAAGCCACAAGTTTCAGGCCCCATTCTTTATTCTAAATACCCCTTAGGTTTTGCTAACAAAGAACAGGAAACTAAACATGAACCTATGTTTCAGGGTGAAGTTCTACAGTTACTTATTTAAGCATGCTGGGTCTAGTTGCAGTATTGTCGCACCTTCCCCCCGTGATAGATAGCATACCCACCCGTTAGCAAGACCCCTGGTTTTCCGCTGTAGCACATATGGGATCACAACTAACCGTAGCCCCTACCGATGCACAGTGTAGTTGAATTTGTTCAAGCTTGTGGTAATAATGTTTTTAAGACTACTGTCTCTGATGACTACCCTGTACATTCGGAGACTTCTTCAAAAGAGACATTTCAGAAGGAGGCCAACAACATACTTACTTTCTCCTTATATCAGGTGATCTAGGACAGAAGAGTGGATTTGCCTTTTTAATGAGGAACACTAAAATTGTTCTCAGTCCTTGTAGAGAGAGTGGTTTGTTTGTGCGACAATGTAGGAAAATAGGACCCTCTGGGATGTTTGCCCTGACCTCTAGGTAAAACTTAAGTGCTTGAACTTGGCATAATGTCTTGTTAAATTGAGTTTTCTTATCAAGATAGGAAGCTTCCTTCTTAAAGGATTCTCATTCTTGACTAAGAATGATGGACCAGGGGACAATAATAACTGATGGTCAGCCGTTTGCTAATACCGTCCCTGTCTAAGAGAGCTCAATTCACTAATACGTGCTCCTGATGCTAGAGCAATCAAGAAGATCGCCTTTTGCAGCATGTGAGTTGTAGTTGTATTGGGTCCACTGAATTGAAGGGATGACAGAAATCTAAGCACCTTATTCAAGGGCAAAGTAATTGGAAGCCTTTTGGGAGCAGGTCTTTGTAGTGCAAAAGACCGGAGAAGGGAAGTGACAATTTCTATACCGGAGTTAATCCTAAATCCATAAAGCAAGGGTTTTGTTCAGGGGAATCCTTTTTGGAGATACAGAAGAGATGTGCTTGGTGGCGAATATATGCATATTTCTCTATGGCTCCCTTTAACAGGTCCTTCTGCACGTAATCTTCCAGAGAGGGGTCTGGTTTTTGAAGGAACCCCTTTAAAGGAGGGGGACAATGAGACCATTTCCACCCAAGCCCGTTGAAAATAATGCTGTCCCCCCAAGGGGGAAGACTTCCGTTGTCTGTGGTGTCATTGAAATGGGACCCCTGACTGTACAATTCCTATTGGTATCCGCCTCATCCTCTGCCTTTACCCTTGATAGGCATTCCAGGTGTAGCTTTCCTTTTCCCCTATAAGAGGATCTTTAGACCTTGTGAAAAGGATGTCCTTGCTCTTGTTATTGTTATCCCTTTGTAGGGAGTTGTCCCCTCTGACCACCTACCTGTTTTTGAGGAAACCTTCTGGGGGTGACTGAAGGCCTATATGATTTTTTATCATAGTGGGCCTTTTTTGGGTTGGGTAAATGGAAGTTTCAGGATTTTATTTCTTGAATTCCTCTCTCCTCAGAAGAGAAAACATTGCACAATTCTGTTAGTGGGCTTGCTCGTTAAGTCGAGCCATAACAGACTTCTCAAACAGGTCCTTACAGAAGGAGTTAGAGTGTAAAAATTAAGTCACAATGGGGAATGACTTGTTGGAGCCCTCCAATGGTTCCATTCGCGCTTTTATGCGCCATTCCAGAAAGTCACAGAGTGTTTCCCATAGGGCTCTTTTCTTCTACAGGAATTCAGAGATAAGACATTATGCCCAGTCAAAGCACTCCAGGTTTACATAAATGTTGTGGTAAATGTCCCAGATCGTCACATTTTTCTTACAATCTATCACAAAAAAGCCCTTCTCTACATTGGCTGAGATTTGTCTTAGCATCACTAATTAGACAGGTGTTTGGGGGGTGGGTACATTCCTGGTTTTTGTTGGAGATATTTTTTGCAAAAAGTCTCTGTTTACAAGATAGTCATCACAGGCAGTGTTGCTCAAACACTGCTGCCATGACATCCAACGACTCTGGGTGCACTATTTGTTGGTAGATAGTATGATAAGTTCCAGTACCATAAGTGCCTTAGTAGAAATCAAAAGGCCTTCTTGATGTTGTGGTAATTCTACGGTATTGCTGGGGAGGGGCACAATAATGCTATGTGCCAACTCAGCATAATTTGATAAGTCACTTTAGAACAACACAGAATAGCACATATACAGGTTCTTGTTTTTTCCTATCGCTCATTGTTGAACCCTAATGGGTATTCTGAACAAAAGAAGGTGGGTAAAAACTTAAGTGACTTTACCATGGACCATTTTTTCGTCTGGTCGTGGGGATTTTTTAATCAGGAGCTAGGCCTTTTTGTCATCTGTCATTTCTTTTGTATGCTCCTTGGATAACGAACAATGGCTGCACTATCAAAAAACCGGTTTTGACAAAGGAAAAACCTATTTTAGTAGCTGCTGTGAGTCCTCCAACCCACTCGCTTTCCCTGAAGAAAAGGCAAGGAAATTTGTGGTAAATATTTTTCTTTCACAGACCTGTCGAGTAATGAGACTCTTAGCCAGTTTGTGCGCTGTTGATACATATAGGTGAGAAGGGTGAAGGAAAACCGGGTAATTGCTGTAGGTAATGGAAAGAGCCCTCTTGCCTTGAATCCTTTTACACTTTATCACTGTGGCTATCAAAGACACTATTCTGGCCAAGACCAACTATGAGAGAATCCTTTGATATGGTGGGTCTGTCTTTGATATGGTTGGTCTGTCTTATAGAGCCCTGGGGGCTCTATAGAGGACTGACCGGCTACCAAAATTAGGTTTTTCCTTCATCAAAACCTGTTTTGCATCTCTTATAAAATGTAATGAATACTAAGTAAAAACATCTTACTTGACTGTGAAGGACTCATCAAACGCCTGTATCTGAGAAGCCATTACTGATGTTACTGCCTGTGCTCGTATCTTCTGGGGAACTACTACTGATGCTGTAGCAATGGCTGAAGATGGCACAGCACAAGGTGTGAGTGAAACCAGAGCTTTGGAGCTATGATTGTGCTCTACTCGCATGACTGCTTGTTCTTCCACTAAAATATTCTCATAAGGTTCAAGGTCACACAGTTCCTGAATGCAAAGAAAAATTAATAATGACTGGTCCACTATAGTATCTGCAAACAAGATGGTTCAGTGCTACTGTGATACAAAATAACAGCCTTTGTGTACTGGTCTAGCCCAATTCCCATAAAATCAAAACAAAATTAGAGTACCACCCACAAATATCCATTCTTCAACAATGTACAGAAATATTTCCCCAATTAAGATTATATGGCTGTACTAGTTACTTCCTGATGATTATAAAAAGTGTATCAACGATGAGTTCACATTTATTTACATATCCCAACCACATCACTTGTATTTTACTGTATACATAAAACAAAATGTCTCTCAAATTTGCTCAAAGTTCTCATATGAAAATATGCAATAGCATCAATAAACTTACCATACTAATTGATCAGAATAAATGCTTGAACATACTAATACTTAGAGTATGATTTACAATATACTGTACTGCAAACAAGAACTTAGGCAAAATATCAATTGTTCATAAGAACTTAAACATGTTATATGCACGGTTGTAAGAAGCTTTGTAATTTTTACTATTTTTATTATTATTAAGACTTTACTCGTTAGTGTACTCAGACAACTGAGCTAAGTTCTGATGTCTTGTACTGTACATGGTTACTCTAGTATCTTTTTGTATAGATACATTACTACCAGAATAGGTGTGGTGTGAATATCAGTGGGGTTTCATTTTTTAATTACACAAATATATCGCATGAAAATACCCATAAAAAGGAAAAAACACACTTAGCAATCAAGAAAAGTCAAATATATGTCACAAATGAAAAATGTTTTGAAATTGACTTTCATGATAGAAAATGAAATGCCATCAAAGTAAGAAAAGCATCAAAACTAACCTTTGTAGGTCAGTGTGTTCATATGTAATATAGAAAAACTCTATGACAACAAAGTCAAAACATTAGGATCCATATAACAACTGAGTGCTGTATCTGGTACTCACATGACAGCTTGGGCTATCCGTTTTAGGGCTTTCCGGAATGGCTTCTAACTCTGGTTCAGCATCATCGCAGTCAGGACCAAGGCTAAACATAGGGGTGAAATGGCATTTATGACATTTGGCATTCAATAAAGCATTTAATACCATACAGCATTAAGAAATTAAACATCCATGGTATAGTGCATGAAAAACTGGAGTGCAGAGCATTATTCTCAAGAGAATTCATATAAAAAGAAACACTGCACAAGCTCTCAGAGTTGCATTTCACTAAGTGCTAATTGAGTCTTAAGTAAATTATTCAGCCTGTTACCATCCATCCTTCTGACACTACATCATCACTTTTTAGCAATTACACAAATATTTTGCCTACTCCAGCTCTTTTGCTGCGACACCTAGCACAATGAAGTTCAAGTTAAGGTTCCAGTGGCTATCTTGAGATAAACTTTCACCTACGACACAGAAATACAGAATCAAAATATTTTCTTTCCTCTGTTCTTAAGTTTCCCTGACCTATTTTGCTATTTGGAATACCTCTGCTCTACTTAAGCAGCCATTTGTTCCTCTGGACTGCAACAGCACAAACTGAAGTTGACAAGGTTGTAATTCCTCGTTAGTACTATAGAGAGGCATGCATTAATGTATCCTTTCTCCCATTCATCAATGTTCCCGTGTGAATGGAAGAAATCATAACAAACTTCTGAATACACGTACAACACTTGCTTGTGCTCTTGTATGTAATGCCACGTCCTCTAACATCTTCCATTCCAACAGACCAACTCGCATATGTTTTTAATCATCTAACTATTAATTCAACAACCACTTATTACTTTCTTGTTGCTCTTAAATACTGAGCATGTAATATAAATAAGCAATTTGTGCAGTCTTCCATAACCTGTCTATAGAAGGTATAAGATTCTGCAAATGCTAAGTCATGAAAAATTCTTGAGTATTAGGACGTGTAAATAAAACACAGTAGTCCCCATTGAAATATCGTTTATAAGGATAAGTAATGAGCACTATCTCACGTAGCGGAAAGATCTCATTATCGTTCATAATAAATCCTTTGGGCATCCTACCGATGCTTTTTTCAGTTAGCTATGACTGCATGACTACTGTTTTATTTGCTTTACTTAACAATCACACCTTACAAATTGCTTTCTGTAAGAATCAATTTATCATACAATGCTTGGTTTTAGACTGTTCTGTCGAATTCTGCTCAGATACGTAAACATTACCGTTAAGACTATGAAGAAACAGTGAAAATTTCTAAATAGAATTTTCTCACAGTGAGCATCTTACCTTGTATCATTATTCTTTCTACTTTCACGATCTTCATTTTGTTTCGTGGTTTCATATAATACCTCACTTCTGACAGAAATGTCATCCTTATTAGCAAATAAAAAATTATTTGCCCAAAGAGAAAGAAAGTGGCACTTTTCAAACATAATAATAATAATACTGGGATCATGTTAAAATCCAATAAACTGTTCATGAAGGGGAAAATGATCTAGGAAGCTGAATGGCAACTGAACTGGAAAGCTATAAACAGGAATGACGGGAAGATGACGTTGTTGACTCAAAGGGCGCCATTCTCTACACATTCATTTTACCTCTTTAATTCCCAGAGCCTCTTCACATCATGCAAATGTAGCACCCGGATGCAAATTTTACAACTGTCGACTAGTCAAAATATTTACTGGGAGATACCAGCGGCTGAGTCATCACACCATCCCTGACACTCAGCAAGGCTGCAACAGGTACTATTAAAGCTAAAATTTGGCCAAAAATGAAATCTCACAACCCAATCAGAGTGTGAGTTTTTTATTCTCAGCCAATCAGTGGCTGGCAATCTCCCACCCCACCCCACCACCTTGGAGCCAGACTCACTGTTATAGATCAATCTACTCTCGTCTTTTGGAGCAATCATGCTCAAAAGAGCCTGGGTGGTTTATGGCCTAGAAATGCCTGAAGCGACTTACCCAAGCAACACCTCAATTATACAGTAAAAACCTACAGATGATCAACTCCTTATCTCAATACGTGCCCAAGACTTGCCAGTAAATACTGTATCAGAGTTACCTTGCAACTTCAATGTAATATATTTTTCTATTAAAATTATTCCCATAAAACAGTGTACATGTTTAAATATTGTTTGCATTTGTGTGTGTGTTTTTTTAGCATGGTATCAAGTTTACCTTTTTTCTTTTTGGCTTTGCTTGATTTATTGTAGCCTACAGTATTTCATTAAAAGTTTAGTTGACTCTTAGCAAGATTATCACACATATTATAACAGTACATACAAGAATATTTTATCACTGTTGATATTTCATCTCGGTTGTTGTTCTCTCTCTCTCTCTCTCTCTCGTACCCTACAAACATGATTGCATTTATCTTTTGGGTTGTAAATATAAAAAATTAGAAAAAACAGTAAAAATATGAGAATAGTATAAAATATAAATAAAAAATCATATGTGTAACAAACCAAAACAGCCTCTGGCAAGTCGGACGTCTACGTAGCTCTCTTCATCCATCCAACACTGCCTCCCCACTCTCTTCCTCCCAGCCAGAGCAACTGCTCCCCAGCTCCGCCCACATTCTAAAACAACCACTTCTCAGAGCTCCTCTACACGGCCTTACTGCTCCTCCTCTCCCATGGCGCCTAGCCATCTGACCCACAGCCCCCCCACCTTAGAAACTTCTGAAGGCCTCCCCACCCCCAAAATCATTTCTCAGTCTGTCTGAGTGTAAGCAGTGTTTCCAACATTTTCCTGAGGCCTTGCGACATTGCCAACCATTGGAGAGCAGTTTTTTTTATTTTTTTTGTAAATTTTTATATATCTTATATCTCTGAGGCCTTGGTACTTCATCTGGGTGTGTCAGATAATGGCGAATTTTCGAAAATGGCGATCTGGATAATTGAAAGATTCCTACTAAATAAAGCCAAACTCATTAAATTTCACATGCTTTAGTGACTCACCGTGTATCCTGCATGGTTGGGGCATACACAGCTTTTTGATCATGGTACTGAGCTCTGGTCTCTTGTGCAACTCCTTTAGTCACTGTTATTCGACCAGCACCAGGAAAAACACTGGGAGAAAGCGGTGGAGATTCACCCTGATGTTCTCCATCATTTCCACCCAAGGACCCTTGGCTCACTTCTGTAACATTTTTAAGAAGAAAATATATTGTCGATGTAATTTCACATCTTTGGAACCTGAAGGGTTAATGCACTTCATGCACTCTATTAGTTCAAATCCTTACTTCTCTCATTAAAAACTAAGAAAATAGTGGCCCATCTTTCCCACTATAAATCTTCATCATTAAAAATGTTGTGATATTTAGTATCTTACCCCGGGAGTATGCAGAGCTGGCAGCACACAATGTAGGATCATCTATTTTTTTGCAGCGGTGATAATGATTATCTATGGTGTTCAAGACAATCTGTACCAGGGATAACGCTTGTCCTGATAAAGGGTGTTGGCTGTATTCATACTGTTGGAAAAAATCCTTCATATTACACAATGTCCATTGTTTACCTTTAATAAGAACTTGTAACGGAACATGAAAGTACAACTTTATTTTACTAAATATAAGATTCACAAAATATACAAAGAAAAGGAAAAACAATTTGACAGACTGCATTATCTACTGAAGTTAAAATGGAGTCTCCCTTTTCCTCAAAATAATGTTAAGTCAGAATTATCATACTTACTATCATAAGTTTTGATGCTTATGAAACATGACTCTTCTGTTTTTAGCCATTGATAAAAAAAAAATATTTTTACAGATTTAAATTTTTTTTCTGAAATTTTTGGATAGAGTAAAAGTACATTCTGCTTAAACTTAGCTCTACTTCCAAGAACCTACGGGCCTTTGAAAAATATTTTGAACTTACTTTATACAAAAATGTCAAGACTGAACTTAGCCAGTATCGCCTCGGATGTGGCTGCAGGCACCATAAACTGAATGTTGGATAACGAAGATCAACAACCCTATGTGGTGCCGCACAAAACTGGAGAACAGGTAGGCAAGTAGGGAGAAGTGAGGTTCCCATATTGAAATTGTGGTCCAAGACATGTGGCAAATTTGACAGAAAAGCATTAAAAACAGGAGATGATCTGAAATTCAGAGATGATAAAAATTTGTTAGTCTTTATGTCATAAATACTTCAGTACAGCAAAATTAAAAGATAAAAATTTAATACTATTTCCCGTATCAAGCCTTCTTACACCTTACACCTACTAAAAGATGAGGAAAACAGAATACTGGTATAAAAAATTTACCAACCAAAAGGCAGTGTTAGGAATCGAATAATGCTTATGCGGAATGCACCAGTCATTCAGTGTTCTGAAAAGTTTAATTATCTTTCTAAATGAACATAAATTTTATTTGATGCATGGAGATGCTCCAATATACCAAGTTTTATGGTATCCAAATTTAGTTACCGTTAAACAGGGTACAGACTTTGCCAAAATGCAGGTCCTGAAAAGGCTTTGAATTCATCACCCTTACCTAACCAAAATAATGTTTTATGGTTTAATTAAAAAAATTGATTCTTTTAATGTATCCTACAAAGTTCCAAGAAGGCACTGTATTACATCTACAACTGGTACCAAAAAGGAATATTCCCCAACCAACACAAGACTAACATTGAAATGGATGTCTAGAGAGCCAGTCTGCTAGTCCTTGATTTAGCGATATATACACCCAAAATATAAGTATCAGTGGTTTATGGCCAGCCATCTCACTTTTGAAATCTAGTCACGCCTTCAAATCCTGATTCTAACCAACAATAATGAGCTAATTCACACAGAATGAGTGTTACATGACTGAATTTCAACAATTTTATTGTGAATACCACCATTAATATAACCTACTTTAAAATCAAATACATCTACAGTCTGGTCTGCATACTTTCCTGTCACCAAACTTTACATTTCTAAGGTCGTAAGACACTCATATAACAAGTCCCTCTTGAATACTGTATTAGACTGTTCCCTTTTCCACACTTCAGATTCCCTTATCAACATTACTACAGAGCAAAACAGCTACTCATGCCACAATAATTGGTAACAGCTACAAAGAGAATTCTTCCGGTACTCTGTATGGCAGTTTCCTTTTAATCAGGCTTTGAGACCCTCACTAAATCTTCAGATGATTTAGCAGCATAGGCATGGAGATCCATGGATACAAAGCAAGCATTTTATTGACCAAAGTAAATTTAATTGTTAAAACATACCCTTTAATCACAATGTAATTACTGTCCTGCACATAAAATTGTAATTCATTTGCATAATTAGCATATTCAAGTCAATGAGCTGTGTTCAGAACTAGCATGGGTGTGCAATATCCAAGAATGTCAATATGATTAAATAATTCAGATTAAGATTGGCACCTACCGTAATCGAGCTGGAGAGACTGAAAAACAATGTTCCGTTGGGCTGAAACCCATAAGTACAGATAGGTGTCGAAGAACCAATGTCATATTGTGGTTCCCAGTTAATTTACCCTCTGTGGTTCCATCAGCCTGTGAAACAAAAAACCGATAAACTTAACTCATTATGTGAATAACACCAATAATAAATTACCTCTTTCGAGAAAACTAAGGAAGACATAAATCACACTGTCAATTAAATTACATTGTAATTATCTACATGAAAGCAGGGTCCTAAAAGTTCTTGAATGCATATGGAAAGGAAAGATAGCTTCGAAAACTTGGGAAAAAATATGGCCCTGTCACTACCCTCTCCCCAGCTGGAATGTATTTTGATAAATTACAGATAAAACGATCATCAGTTACACATACCACTGTCCAAAGGATATTTATAGCCTACATACAACTGAAAGTCTAGAGAATATATACAGGAACTCAAACCTTAGATTCAAAAAACATGTTGAGAGCAAATTCTACAGACAACAAATTTATACAGAACAATAAAATACATGACCACAAAAACATAATTTTTACTTTACATCACATTTAACCCACGGAAATAAGAACAGAAGGCCTATGTCTCTGTTACAAACTATTCATAAGAAAAAAATCAAAAGTCTGTATGAGAGAAAGAAATTAGTGCTGTATTCTTCCAATGAATGCCATACAGCATCTGTTTCCCAGTAACCCTGAAACCTGTTGTTTTGTGTATCAAATAAGTGAAGTTGCCAGTATATAAGAATTACGATAAAAAAATTTTTTTTACTATAAAAATATATAAATTTTACACTATGGTGACGCAATGGACATCCCCCACCCCCTAACAGTAAAATACTAAGAATATTTATAATGCAATTTCATGAAATTTTCCTAGATGTTGGCAATACACCCAGCTGCTCATTTCCACAACAGACTTTCAAAGAATATAGAGTTTTTCATGTTTTTCTTCTCATCTCCCCTTCCGCCAATAACAATTATTGCGAAACCTCTCTCTCTCTCTCTCTCTCTCTCTCTCATTTGCTTTGACATTTTTATTGGTTTTTCATCATTTTATGCACTAAAAATTATGACATAACACCAAGAAATAAGAAAATATAATGGAGAAAGGGAAGGTGTGTGTGTTATAGGTACTGTATGCAGGGCAATTTCTTAGCAAGTCCAATCTGCAGAACCCCTTCACAAGAGTGGTAAAATTGTTAGACCATTATGGCTAAGACTGTGAGAGTTAAGTATTATAACTCACTGATGTTGTTAAAATAGAGAAAAAATCAACTATGATGACCCATCAGCCTGAGGCCAGAGAGAAAGAACATACCAACTGGGGATGTCTGCTGTTTGTACGACCTTTACGTTGTAATTAACAATTACACCTGATTTCATGATTTGTTTGCATGAATTTGCTGTATTAACCACAGTTCCATACTTAACTCGAAAAGGATGACTGACCTACTGAGAGGTGTTTTCACTGGAATTCATATATGCAGTAATGTATACTTTATCCATTAACTTCTGATATAAGACACTTGATTATCAAGGCCAAGGTCTAAATAGCTCATATTTCACTTTGATTTATCACAGTAATACAAAACTTTCTTACTCATTCCAAAGACAGAAAGATAAACTCTGGCATCAACGCTTCAACTAAATCATACATTTGTGGACTAATTTCTTTCAACCACGCCCTGCTCTCTTCTGCTGTCAAAGAGATTTGGTTTCAATGAAAATGTAAGTTTATCATCAGAAGTAATCATCCAGATGGTACAGAACCTTCAGTACAACGGAAAATTCACAATAATTAGCCTGTGTATTACTCACATGTAAAGGTTGTGAAAGGAACTGCATGAATAAGAACACCAGAAGATGAAGAGTGTCCTTATCAGTTTCTTCCAGGTCCATTGCCTTTTGTAACTGATGCACCATTGAACCGTCATCACCACCACAACGCATGCCTCCATCAGCTGTAATACCCAATTCCTTTTAGGAAAGCGTAATGTGATCTCAGGTAATATTAGTATCCATGACTTTTAAATAGCATATCATTTTTAAAGTATAAACAGATGTCAAATGCATATTGTATGTCAATATTATATTGTATAAACATCAATTTATATATATATATATTTTTGCTATTTGTGAATTCATTAACAATGAAATCTGACCATATCATGATTTTGTGTTACTGTACATAGAAGAGTTTTCACTGAAAGATTATTTTACTATAAATAATCCAGATAATACAATGTGTGAATGTTACCATATACAATATCATCACAAATTGGGTGTACTGTTTTATGAGGAAACAAGTGAGACAACATTAAAAATATAAAAAAAGTACACATCAATATATTCAGCATAACCTTGAAAATGTAAGTCCATAAAAAATGAAAACTACTGTAAGTAGGTAAAAGGCAAGTAAAATGTAGAGCTATTATTAAAAGTAAACAGTAAAACCTCAAACATTTCATCATATCCTAAAAATTATGTCAAATCGTTTTTTATCTTTACTATGGAACTTCAAAGACGTGCAAATTGATATTATTCGTGGTTCTCATGAGAAATAATATATGAAGACTTCATGTTTCCCTCGAAAGAGAGGGGAACCATTAATTCAAAATTCTATTTAATATAACGGGTCCTTACATATTTGCAAGCTTAGCATACAAAAAATGGATCAAACAAGGGACATTAAGATGAAAGATGCAAAGAAAAGAAAGGCAGCACTAAGTGGTTCTTATAAGTTTGAAAATTTTTTTATTATGAAATTAGCTTTAAGATGGCAATAAAATTCCAATTTACGTTCCATACTGAAACGTCTATGGAAAAATCAATGCTGCAATTTAGTAATTAGCATCTTTTCGCGAAATTTAATTTTCAGGATAATCCAATACCGACCCCACAAAACTGGAAGCACAAATTAGCTGAATTACTTTAACCAGGGGAAAAAACAACTGTTGTCAATTTCTGAGGTTTTACTGAAATATGCATATAGAGGAATTTTTACATATATGAATGGGTATAAAATATCATGGACTGAATATATAAAAGAGAATATGAAATATGTTTCAGAACCAAGCAACTAATTACTAGGTTCATGACTCCAAGAGAACTGAAATCAGTTTAGCTATGAGTGTGTCACTATAAAGACAGCTTTCTTTCTAGCTATGAATCAATGTGAGAGACATGCAGATCCTAACCATCTAAAAAATTACGATTTTCTTTATCAAGCACACGTTGATTTAACTTCACCATGCATACTGTAATCAGAGATGTTGACAAACGAAACATGCTATTCAAAACAACCTATCTTCTTCACTCATTCCTTCTATCACAATTTACTGCACATGAAGAAAACATGCTTTATCTACGATGGTTTATTCAGGGCCGAGATAATTTAATTTGTTTATTCTTCCTACAACATACAGTTTGCTTCATCAAAGATTTATTTTTTCAAAATCAACTCGTTTGCCTGTCTCCTCACTGATTACTATAACCTCATACACCCTCTTAGAAAATCAAAGTATATGCTGTAAAATCATTAGTACAGTAAAATCATTAACAACTACCTGTATAGCAAGAAATGTATATTGTCATGAAAATTTTAAAATAAATCACATAATATACAATACACAACCATTTAACTGTAATTAAAATATAGTGGAAAAAGAAGAGTGCTTATTCAAGAATCTGATAAAATTATGTATATATATATATATATATATATATATATATATATATATATATATATATATATATATATATTATAGTGTAATTCTTATTGAAGTAAATGGCATTGTTCATAGTTTCTATCTTCTTATCATGACTTTGAATCAGTTTATACTTCTTTTTCCCTTTAGGCAACTTTTCTCAGGAATAATGAAAAATTATTCACGTTCCTTTCCATTTACTTATTCTAGACAATGAACCATTTTCTCACCCCTCTGTGACGTCTTCAGGGCCAAATTGCAAATTAACATAAAAGGTTTTTATTACTACATGTGGACTTTGCAGCTACGCCTAAAATTTTAAATATGACATCACTGGGGGGCTGAATTTCTATTGGTCGGCAGGTCTCTTTGTCTTGCTGGTGGTCCGTGTGGCAGTGAGAGGATTCTTGGTGCTCCGTAGGACGTGACCTATGCTGCGGCTTGCAGCAAAGGGCGGGGGCAAGGGCGTGATTCCCCTCTCTGGCCAGTATTCTTGATTTGCTTTGTTGTTGGTAGTCGTGTTCAGGAAGACACGAGTGACAGAACACCCCCGAACACAACTACCAGCCAAGAAGCAAATCAAGACTAGCAGCCACAGATGGGAATCATACCCTTGCCCACGCCCTTTGCTGCAAGCTGTGGCATAGGGCACATCCTGTGGAGCACTAGGAGTGCCCTTGCTGCCACACAGATGACCAGCGAGACAATGAGGCCCACCAACCAATAGAAATTCAGCACCCCAGTAATGTCATTTTAAAATTTTAGGCTCAGATGCAAATTCCGCATGCAGCAATAAGAACCCCTTTATGTTCATTTGTAATTCAGTCCTGAAGACGTCGCTGATGATCAAGGAAAAAGTCCATCAACTAGAATAAGTAAATGGCAAAAATGTGAATAATTTTTCCTTATTCTTGAGAAATTGCCTGAAAAGGACAAGAAAATGTACAGACTGATTTAAAGTCTTGATAAGAAAACAGTATCTGCGAACAATGTCACTGATTTCAAATATATATATATATATATATATATATATATATATATATATATATATATATATATATATATATATATATATATATATATATATATATATATATATATATATATATATAGAGAGAGAGAGAGAGAGAGAGAGAGAGAGAGAGAGAGAGAGAGAGAGAGAGAGAGAGAGAGACTGACTGACCATATACATGACAAATACACTGCTCATGCGGAACAATAAAAAGCAGAATACACATAGAACACACCAAATAGCTCATTATATTCATACTTAATGAGGGAAATCTTATCATATTTGTACCTGCTCTACAGAATAGACCCAACATGAGCAGCAAATTTTTCAATTACTTGTATGCAATGATAGTTAAGGGCAAAGCAGGGCATCTCTCTTTTATCTCCCTCATCTCTCCTATTCAAAGATTGTTAGTAAATGTGCACAAATATGAATTAATAATTTATCACTGTGTTTTTTGTGTATTTGAAATAAACAGTGTATGAAAGGAATGTCAAAGAAACACATCGGATTAAGCACTGGTCACAGCAAACCAAAGCTATAAGCACTGGTAATACCAACATTTTTCTAAACACTTTTCATATTTTACCGAGAAAAACCTGTCGTGCTGCATTAGTGAGGTTAAACGACAGATGAAACCGCCCACAAAGGGAGACCCTTGTATTTCAGTATATGTATGTATAAACAGTATTTGGGTGTTATCATTTTGGGGTCACTGCAATGCTACATTTATATAATAATATTCACTGGAATCAATGAAATTCTATGAATACATTTGCAATTCTTACAAATTTTCAAGTGGAAAAAATAAAAAGAGCACCAATCTTACGTTACTCTTTCCTACCTGGATTACAGAACGCCTTGAACTCCAAAAAAGAAAATCAAGAATGGCAAATGAATTGAACTATTACAGAGCAGCTAAACTAAAATAAATTGGTTGAAAAAAGGAAAAATTCGACCGGTAAAAGAAAATGTATGATAACCCATAACAAGTTATTTCTTTGCAAAAGACTCTGAATTGGATTAGTTATGATTGCTGCTAATTTCACCCATTTTTTCTATATTCCATAATCAAATTAAAGCTTTTTAATGTCACTGAGTGTGAGCCATCTGAATCTTAATTTTACTGGCATAGTTATTCATAAGGAAATATTATATATATATATATATATATATATATATATATATATATATATATATATATATATATATATATATATATATATATATATATATATATATATATATATATATATATATATAATGTGTGTGTGTGCATGTATGACTTCTATTACAGGAATAATAACGTGATATAGAATATAAGCAGAGTATATGACCTCCGAGTTAAAAGGCAAAAGATCTTGTATTATGTTTGACTCTCATCACCAGAAAAAATGTTTATAATACATGTTTTCCTCTATCAAAACCTATCTCTAGTAGCCACTGCGAATCCTCAAAGTAGTTATCATTATCGTCCCACTGCGGCTCCATAAAACAGACTGAGTAATATCAAGAATTCTCTCCTAGTTGGTCTATGCCAGTATAGTGCCACTGTTTTCACAGTGATGGAGTATAAATGGACTCAAGACGTGAAGATTCTTTATTCTGCCAACAGCAACTACCTGGAAGATTAAGATTCACTCTTCTTTCATGTATGTGGAAGCAATGGCACAGGTTGGCCAGGCCCTGCCATTACTTGGTCAAAGGAGCATATAAAAGAAATTGAATGGTGAAGAAATGGCCTGGCTCTTGCTAAAAGAATCCCAGCTACCCAGATGATAAATGGTCTGTGGAAAAGTCACGTAAGGGATCACCCTTCCTTTTCTACTCAGGATTCCCTTGAGCAATTAACAATGAATAAGGAGGAGTAATGAGCCTAGCTGTGTCAACTAGGTAACCAAAAAGTGACTTACCTAACCACGACGAGATAACATGCATGACAATGGCTCCATCCCGGAAATATTTCATAAATACCAAAGCATCAGAGGGATCCTCCCTCAAGTTCCTCCAAGAAGCCTCTAGGGTCAGGACTTACCCTACCTTCTACTGACACAGTGCAGCTGAACCTCTTCAACTGCATATCTCTGATGAACACCAGATAAACTAGGAAACACCTTTGAATGAAACGTTTCTGAATAAAGATAATGGGGTGCCCACCTTCCAGATGTCATATGACTTGGGAAGGGATTTTGGATCAACTTTTTTAATTAGGGACACTAAAATAAAACCCATCTCTTGCAATGAGAGCATCTTGTTAATGGCAGGGTGTAAAAAATGATGACCATCTGGGAAGATAGCTGTGATGTGAACCTGACGTGACCAGACCAGACATAATATCTTTCCAATACAGTACTGAGTTCCAACAGAGAAAAAGAGGGTTTTCTTTTCAACACTTACTCATTCTTGGCCAGGAATGATGGGTGAGAGGACAACAGCAAGTGACAGCTAGTGGCATGGGTGATGAAGCTTTGTCTCATCTAAAAAAGCAAAGTTACCTGATCCAGACTCCTGACACCAAGGCAATCAAGAACACTGCCATGTGGAGCATTTGAGTCGTGGTTACACTGTGACCACTGAACTGAAGAGATGAAAGGAGTCGATGAACCTTAGTCTCAAGGACAAGGAAATAGGAGCACTTGCATGAACAAGTCTTCAAATTGTAAAGGACCAGAGGGTGGAGCTGAAGCCTTTAGTTCTGAAGTCCATGGCAAACCCATTCAAAAAGGGCTCTGACAGTGCAGCCTTGTATGTCATAACTGTGGTAATGGCAGCATCCATGTTCTGAAGCAGGTGAATCAAAGAATGTAGGGAGGTTTCAATCATAATTTCAAATGAGGTCTGGGTGTGCCCCAAAGTGGAAGACTTCCAATGCAAATTGTGCTGTGAACGAAAATCCACAACCTGCAAAATCCTATTTGGCTATAATTCTTCCCTTGCCCTTAATGGGCACTCCAGGAGCTGTTTTTCACTGCCTTTAATGGGAGCACCTCTGTCTGCTACAAGAGGGATAATACTGCTGTTGTTTCAGCTGATGTTATCTCCTTGTCTGTTACTGGTAAGGTCCTCTAAGGAGCAAATAGAGGTTTTATGGCTGAGTTGTACTTGGACTTCTTGGGTTTGGGATGGAAGGCTGGAACTCTCAAGAACATTGTTTCTCAGGTTCCAACTTACCCAGCTGGGCAGGTAAAACACAGTTCTCCTGATGGGCTTGCTCTATAAGTTGTGCCTTAAAAGTCCTAAAGGAGATCATGGCAGAAGTGGAAGGAATGTAACAGCAAGGAGACAATGGGGAACAGCATGTTTGAGCCCACTATTGCTTCTCTTGGGTCCTAAGCCACCATTTCATTTAATCATAAAGTGCTCTCCATACGAAATGCATAAGCATCTTTGCAACAGAGGCCAGTACTGGCCTAAAGGACTAAGGAAACTAACTTGCAGTCATTCCACAATAGTGGTGGAGGTTAAAATAGAGAGGAAGTGGAACCTCACAAGAAAACCAGACATGGCTCTCCTACCTGAGATTCTACCCACGGGGGCATCAAACTATTGGGAAGCCTTTCCTAGTGGGAGATGTTCCCTTTCAATCGAAAAGACATGTGTTGCCCATTCCTCTGCAATGTTGTCACCAGGATGTTTAAAATGAAAGACCACTGACATACACTTCCCAGTAGCTTCAAAACTCTGAAATTCGGCAGGGCCACCTGGAGGGAGTACTGGTTTTTGCAGGATGGCTGAAGTGCAATAATTTCAGTTAAGCCAGCTGGGAGGATGACTGTCTGCTCAGGCAGTTTCTTTATTCCTACTGACAGCAGCACCATTCCATTTTGGGGAAGGCACCTTTGCCCCCAATTTCCACATTCCACTTCAATCATTGTCTTTCATTTGCTAATAAGGTATGCACAATTTGGTGAAAGGAGACACAATGAGGCAGCACATCAAGGACTGACAGTGATCCTCCCCATTTGGGAGGTAGAGACTGAGATGGTTGAAGTGTTACGACCACTTGGTACTACAGGAGCAAGAGGAATGTCCTCCTGGGAGTCAAGGTATGAATCTACTAAGGATCTAAGAGACCAATTCAACTTATTGGCTTTCAAATTTTTTGTTAGCATGCTCCAGGGACCTACCAAGAGTACCCGTCTCCAAGAGGGTGGCCTCCAAGGACTTGTTAGTCTCTCCTGAGAGCTGAAAATGTCTTAATAGCAATGTCCAGTTCAGTATCTAAGAGTGCCCTGAATTCCTGAAGGGAATCTTCAATAGCATCTTGAATATAATGACTCACTGTCAAGGACTTTCTTCATACCTTGTAAGATCTCCAATCTCATTTCTAAACTCCCACCAGGCATCCGCAGGAATTCTCTTATTATGAATCCCCATCTGGATAAGTTGCACATGGCCACATTGCTGCAGTCTTGCAGATATGGAGTCAAGGGTGAAAGACTAAGAACCATATGAGGAACAGAAATATCAAGAGAGGAGAGGGGTCTCTGTTGTAGCCCTCCTCAATGTTGGAGTGTTTCATGGGAAAACCTGAATCACCTATTCACTACTGTTTAAAAATAAAATAATCATTAGGTGTTACTGCTTTTAAAACCCCTACTGGCTGAGGAATGTGAAATTTAGATCTGCAAGATTGATGGAGTGAATATCAAAACTTAAGCAATAAAAAAAACACTAAAGTTAAGTAAAACTGCATACTGTGGGTAATGAAATACTGAACTACAAGCATAACAAATTTCATAGGAGCACTTTGCAAATACTGAAAAATAGCAAGGAACCAAAAGAGAATGAAATGTTCACTTACAACCTATTAGGTAAACAAATGAAACCCGCGCCCGAGGCGAAACAAAATTCATGTTTTGACATGATGCAGGGGAAATGATCAGAAAATACTGTTCTGCAGAAAACTTGAGGCCACAGTGGGTTTATTCTGTAAAGACCAAAAAAGTAATGGAAGGGCCCTGGCCAACCTCTACCACTGATGCCATATCTGCAGAAAGGAGTGTACTGTTATCTTTTAGTAAATTACTGTAGGCAGTATGAAGAGCCTGTCCCCTCATATTTAAAACACAAATCATGTGAAGATGGACAATCAGAATTTTGTGGTGACCAGGAAATGAGAGTTAATGGCAGATGTAAAGCCATTTGTCTCTGCCATCCCAATATCTGATAGTTCTACAAAGGAATGGGCAACACTTGTCCTTCCTTTTGAGAAAAAAAGCACCCACTGGACATGGTACCCCGCAATTTGAGACCCCTACAAGAAAAATCTCATGACAGCCATGACTGAATCGTGTGCTAGGCTCCATATTCTCAATATTATATCTTATATTACTATGCTGGAAATACCTATTAAAGAGCTTCCAGTTTTCCAGAGCAATGATTGCTGCAGTAACCAAAACACTTATGAAGCCCCTATGGGAAACACTCTTGACTTTCTGGAGTGTCGCATTAATGCTTGAAAGGAAACACTGGTGGGCTGCAACATTTTGCTCTCCAATGCAACCTCCCAGTTACATTCTTCTGTCTTCTGTCAGGACCTGATTGAAGAATCTGTCGCCGACAACTCACTGAATGAGCCTGACAACAGAATTGCACAATATATGCTGTCTTGAAAAAGGAGAACTGGGAAACAATAGTCTTGAGAGTTTTCTCTTCCTAAACCTAAGAAAGCTTGATATGAAACAGAGCCATGCAAGCCTCCAGTCACTGCTAAAGGATCCCTCCAACAACAGAAGAGCGGACATCGTTAGCAGCAGCAATCCTTTCGAAGTGGACAAAGATACTCCAGTCAAGGAAAAGGAAAATCAACTCCTGGACAGCATATTAAAGACAAGGGAAGAGGTGGAGACCAATAGGACTTGCATAGTTGTGGTTGTCATCTCTAGCATCACAAACAGTGGAAATCCTCCCCTTGGGGACAGTATAATTTTCAATGGGCTAGGGTAGAGATATGGTCCCACCCTCCCCCTCCTCTAAAGAAGTTTTTTCCAAAAAAACTGGACCCGTCTTAAAAGGGGGCCATAGAGAAAGACATTTATTTGCCACCACTATTCAATGTCCCCATTAAGCATTCCTCTGATCGAAGGGTGAGCCTCAATCTGCCAAGTTTTAACACACATTGTTTGCTTAAACTTTTCTATATACAGTACTGTACTTACGTATTTCACGGGAGCTCAAGAAAGGACTTCAACTGGTGGCCTACATAGATGACTGGCTAATCCAGGGAGCCACCAGGGAAGAGTGCTGACGAAACCTGAAAGTAGTAGTCGACAGATTCGTGTCAAAAAGGCTTCTTAATAAATAGGAACAAATCCTGCCTAAAGCACAGTTTACACGCTACGATAAATTGTAGCGATTTATTGTAGCGATCTGGTTGTTACAATTTGTTGTTACTTGTGAACAGGAGATCGCTACAATAAATCGCTACGATCTCCTGTTTACACGTAACGACAAATTGTAACAACCAGATCACTACAATAAATCGCTACAATTTATCGTAGCATGTAAACCGTGCTTTACATCCAGCAAACATTTTCTGAAGCTCACATTTTGATTTTGTTGGGATATTCTTTGTGGCTAGCTGTCGCTTCCCAACAGCACTCAAACCAGAATAGTGAAGAACCTGAGAAGATTCCTTGTACAGCCCAGCTTTTCCAGAATTCATTTGGAACGAAGTCTGGGTCTGTTACCATTTGCATCTGTGGTAGACCTAATCCTGAGATTGCGACTGTAGGATGTAAACAGATTCTGGCTCCCACCTGCCAGGAAAAGGCTTTGTGAGTGCCTTCATCTGAGATTAGGGAGATAACCTGTCTCTGGCACACAGGTCGACCTAACTCCACTGTTCATACAAGTGATTATACATACAGATGCCTCCTTGACAGGTTGAGGAGGCTATTGGGAGGATTGTCAGGTAGAAGGAAGATGGTTACCTGTTCTGGGGAAGTGTCATATCAGCTTCCCCTTCCAGAAAAGTGAAACCTCCCAAAGGGACCTGCATTTTGTAGGTCCTGGACAATATGACTGCACTATCTTATATCAAGAGGTTGGTCTCACGCTCAGCCCCTCTCAAGTCAGTAATTGCCAGCATCCTTTCACATCAGCAAGTGGACTTGTTTTCCACATGTAAGAACCATCAACTTCCAGTGTGTGTGCATGCGTGTGTGCCTCTTAACCTGGTTTTTTGGGCAATAGTAAGAGATGCATCCCTACAAGACTGGAATGAATGGAGGATGATGTAACTTTTTTCCTCTTTCGTCCCAGATTTCAGAGGCTTTGAACAATCTACTAGCTTTCAATGGAGCCGCTTACCTAGCGGCCTCAAATAGCCAAATAGTCACTGGACCCTTATTTCTTCAACAACATCTGAGAGAATAGACCCATTACCATCCACTGTTCTATCTCAGACAAAAGGAGGGGAAATCATATACACATCCTCCTTTCTGAACTGTGACCTTCACATATGGATTTTGAAATCCAGCCTACCTTCAAGATTATTTACATAACATTGCTAGGTGCCAGATGCAAAAACTATGGATTTCATTTATCCGACATACCAGTCCATATGGAAAATGTGGTTCGAATACCTCCATGCTGAGGGCCCAGTTGAAATCTGCTAAAACAGTTTTACATTTTATTATTATATATTTTTTGAGGTCAAGTGCCTTGCTATTACAAGTCATGACATACAGGGCAGCACTGTCGGAACCCCTGCTTTACGATTTTGGAATTGATTCTGATATAAAACTTGTGAATTCCCTTCTCCAGTCTTTTGCAATGCAAAGGCCAGCTCCTGCAAGGCTCCCCATTACCTGGTCCCTGAAAAGGTCCTTAGACTTCTGTCATCCCTTTAATTCAGTGGGCCCAATACAACTACACAACTCATATGCTCCAAAAACCAGTCTTCTTGACCGCTTTGGCATCAAGAGCTCAGATTAGTGTATTGGGCTCTCTTAGAAGGGGATAACATTTCATCACTCGTACATCTAGTTGTCATTTACTGTTGTCTCCTGGTCATGAAAGAGGACCTTTTAAAGCGCGAATCCCCTTTTCTGACAAGGGAACTCAGTATCTTGGATAAAACATTATGCCTGGCTCAAGCACTCAAGGTTTAACTAGATGTCAGAGCAAACATCCCAGATGGTCCTATTTTTCCTGCACCCTAGCACAAACAAACCACTCTCTCTACATAGGCAGAGAATTATTTTAGAGTCCCTCATTAAAAAGGCAGCCCCTCACCCCTTTCCTAAGTCACTGGCATCCAAAGAGGCAAGTACATCATTGACTTTGGAAATGTTTCTTTCGAAGAAGTCTCCGAGTTTATGGGGTGTTAGAGGCAGTATTCCTGGAACGGGGAAGGCGCAATAATCCTGCAGCCAGACCCGACATAATTAGGTTCATCACCACAAAACCACATGGGGATAATACATATATAAGTTCGTGTGTTTCCTGTTCTTTACTGACAAACCCTAATAGGTATCCGGAATAAAGAAAATGGTTGATAACCTGTGACACTACCTTGGATTAAAAATTCCTAAAACAATATCACCATGAGAGTAGTGGTCATGCCGAGATATTGCCAGGAAGGCGCAATAATCCCGCATCCAGACCTAATATAAGTCACTTTAGAACCACAAAGAATACACATATCCAGAATAAAGAAAATGGTTGATATCCTGTAACTGTACTTCGAACCAAAAATCTGGGTTATTGGGATTTATTTATTAGGAACTAAGTCATTTCGTCACCTATCAAGTTCTTTTTCAAGCTTCTTTGAAGACGAACAGTGGCTACGCTATCAAAAAACAAGTTTTGACGTAGGAAGAACATATTTTTGATAACCTGACGAAAAGGCATGGGACTGGGGCGAACATATACTTTGCATAGGCTTGGCACATAATGAGGAAGATAGCCAACATACACGTTGTTGTTACATTTGTGCGAGTAAGACGAAGGAAAAAGCCGAGGCAGTCGATATGTGGACAGGACATAGAGCCCTCCTGTCCTGAGTCCTTTTATTCTGTCATTGTGCCAACATGCACTATTTTGGCCGAGACCAACTATACGAGAATTTTTTAGATTGGTTGGTCTGCCTTATGGAGCCATGGGGGACCACGAGAGTGTAACTCCTTTGAGGACTCACAGCGGCTACCAAAAGTAGGTTTTTCCTATGTCAAAACACACACACACACACACACACATATATATATATATATATATATATATATATATATATATATATATATATATATATATATATATAACTTCAGAGACCTGGGAAAACTGGGACTGGCCCCAACTGAAAGTAAGATATTTCTTGTTTTAACTGGGTTGTCTTCTAATAAAATTGTCAATATTACTAAAATTAATTGAAAATAAACACAAAAATCATTGTATGTGTGTGAGAGAGAGAGAGAGAGAGAGAGAGAGAGAGAGAGAGAGAGAGAGAGAGAGAGAGAGAGAGAGAGAGAGAGAGAGAGAGAGAGAGATTAAAAAAAGTTTATTGGCTATTTATCTTCCCCAAAAAGTGGTTTGGTTACAATACAACTGCATATATAAAAGAAATATATTTGAATTTCACTGAAGTTTATGAAAGAAAAAGAGAACACATAAAAGATTAAAAGATCACCATGACAACGGAAGAAAACAACCATACCTACATGTCCACAAAATTAAATGAAAATATACAATTATGTAAACACCAAAATTATGTAAACATGAAAATTACGTAAGAAAGAAAAGTGAAAATATTTGTAGAGAGAGAGAGAGAGAGAGAGAGAGAGAGAGAGAGAGAGAGAGAGAGAGAGAGAGAGAGAGAGAGAGAGAGAGAATTTCTTGGTTATTTTTCTAAAATATATCTTGATGTTTCTGTTACTGAGACTGGGAGAGCAAAAGAGGAGCTCCCATATGAACCAAGGCAGCATGTTATATTTGCTTAAAATCATATAAAATATACAAATAATTTACCTATTCCTATCTGCTATTGCTATTCTGCTCACTTCTATATCCTTTTATGAATAACAGAATGGTGGAAAATCTTCACATTGTCTAGTCATTACCATTAAATATTGGTTTCACTGCTTGGTTCTTTGCCCTCAGTAGTGCCTTTCAAGACAAACCTCCCAACTATACAACATTTACCTTTTATAATTCAAACACTTAGATATCATTAGAAATTAACACAAATTCAGCCATCACAAACAGTACAGCAATAAAAGGTATCCAAATATAAAAGAATTTGATCAACCCCCTAGCCTAAAATAACTCAGAGCAATCAGAACAAGTCTTCTTCCCTTAATACTTTCAGGAAGAATATCAAGTATTTCCATCACTAGAAATGTGCTGAGTATTTTGATGATGGCAACAAGAAAAAGTCAAGAGAAGTGCAAAACCAAATAATAATATTCCTTTTTCTTGTGTAATGAACTGTCTCAAGATACTGTTTTCCCCTGGGGTTACATGGAAATCTTTATAAGCATGCTCACATGTGTTGTTTCAAAAGTTCCTTTCAGCAATGACCCTGCAAACCGTTTGCCATCACAAAATCCATCTCAGAAAACCCATATGTTTAATACATTTGTCCATTTAATACCCGTCTAGTATATGACCATATTTCCAGTAAAGTCTGTGTTACTGGCCAAAAAAATAATAATAGAAACTTGAATACTGAAGCACGCATGGCCCTTGTGGACAGGGCTACATTTGCACAAACATGACCAAAATTTTACAAGATTGAAAGGATATTTAAGTGGCATGTGTAATTGATTAAATTCTGAACGCAAATCTATGTACAAACAACCGTACACATTACCAATGCATACCATCTGAATTATTTATTCTATTTCTCTCAAGCCTTTTCATCAATTCCATCAAGGCATCACGGCACCCTTCCACTATACCTACGTTATAATTTCTGTTTTTCATTTCATAGCCAGATGCTACCTTTTTTTTTTTTACTTATCTAGATGAAGGAATATTTTAGATAATGCAAAAGTCTGAAGCAAAGATACTCCCACCACCCTAGAAATTATACCAGGGATACAAACATGGCCTCCAAAACTGAATATAGAGAATTTTTCTAATTAATTTCTGTAGTAGACCAATCTTTATCACTTCAAAGCATGAAGTTAAGTGAGGCTTTATAGTTTAATAAGTAAATACGAACAGAAGAAATCAATACAAAAACAATGTTTTCTGAACAGAAGAAATCAATATAAAAACAATCTGTTTTCATTCCACAGAAAAATACTGTCATTTTACCGAACTGAAAACTCTTAAATAAATACTGAAATAATAGTACTAAGTGAACACTGCATGAACCAGCCAGTGGAAAGGGAACGATACTTTATTTATAGGGTTTACCTATACGAAATAAACCAAAATCCAGAACTAAAGTTCCTTGTTTTAGAGCTAATATTTTTTGGGAGATCATTAAATTCTTTGAGATATGGAATGGGTAAGAAGACATTTATCTAAGAAATAATTTTCCATTAAGTAATCATTAAACTTTATCATGCAGGGGACACTTAGAGTGTTTTACCAACCTAAATGCAAAATAACAGTGCCTTCTGATGAAACAGGTATTCCTATCAAAGATTCAATTGTGCTAATGATGTTCACTGTGTGCTGTCTTTTTTTTTTTTTAATACAGCCATATTTATTTAAATGTATAACAACTTTAAATACTACGAAAAATCACTAATACAAAATGCAGTACTGAAGAGTTCTATTTACAATTACTAAAAAAAGGTGCAGTCTCTCTGCTGATCGTATCCGGAAATCTCTATTTAAATGCACATCAGTGACTTCATCATACATCAGTCCAAATTTGACTGTGCAATAAAATACTGATATAACCCACTTAACAAAAATTACAACAGAATCAGATGTCTTACACAGAGAATGCACCTTCTAAAGGAAATAGATTGGAGGAATTCAAGCAAACAAATAATGACTATGGAATCTGTAAACAACTCTACACACGTTACAAGTGAAAAAAAAGACTTTTATGTAGATAGGACTACAATAGATACCCTGCATTACGTCAATGAAGTAAGCCTCAAACAGTTTACAGGGCATAGTACAAAGCCCCTTTATAGTAAAGTCTGCAAGCAAAAAGGGACAACAAAATGGTTTATTGTACATCACAAAAAGCAATGGCTGGGAAAGATGCCCTGCCCTACAAGAAAAAGTCAGTTTCCAATACAATACACAAACAAATAAAAAAAGTATTTCTGAAGACACCATTGTTCCTGTAGCGTGTGTCTTTCACAAATATGAGACCATGCATAGTTAAGTTGTTCAAGAGTGGTGACCCTGTAAAACAAGCCTATTGTCAAGGGTTACTACATGGGTCATTTGGTCAGAAAGCCATCCAGATATAACTACCATTGTATGTCATAAAGAAATTACAACATGAATGATTAAAGAACAAGGGGAAGAGAAATGTGAGAGACAAAAAACATCAGAGAGAGAGAGAGAGAGAGAGAGAGAGAGAGAGAGAGAGAGAGAGAGAGAGAGAGAGAGAGAGAGAGAGAGAGAGACTACACAATGACTACACATAGCCTGGCTTCAAGAATTTAGAGTACATTAATAACCCAGTTCTGAAAGGTCTTTATTCAGCTGCTAGAAGGTTTTGAAAGAGCATCAAGAAAATCCTCTAAAAATACAAACACCTATGCATAGCTAAGCTAATGTATCTTTTGGTGGATTTCAAAATGCTCCTTGAAACCTGCTGAGAAGCATAAAAGAATGCCTACAGAACCTAGGGCAGCCTAAGTTGACCCACAGAGCATTGTCTAAAGAGCATTTTACAAAGTAAAAAACAGAGTACTATATATTAATACTCTGTGCCTTCCATAAATATATTTAGACTACTATTACATAATAATATCCCCATATTCTTGTCAATCAAGAATAAATAAATTCAGTACTACTTAGTTTGGACTGTCCTGCCTAAAAAAGAATGTGGTATGCCTTCACAACCTTATTCTTATGTATGCATGTTTTAATAATAATAATAATAATAATAATAATAATAATAATAATAATAATAATAATAATAATAATAATAATAATAATAATAATAATAATAATAATAATAATAATGAGATATCAGATACTTTAAACACAGGTAAGTGATTTGGAAAGAGAAGATATGTTAGTGGACTTGGAGTTCCTGAAATGAGTGAAAATGGGAAATTTCTCAAGGAAATATGTCTTGAAAGGGACCTCATCATTTGATATAAAAGGTTTTCAAAAGAAGAACATCCCAGGGGCCTCATCATTTGATATAAATGATTTTCAAAAGAAGAATATCCCAGGGTCTTCATCATTTGATATAAATGGTTTTCAAAAGAAGAATATCCAAGGGGCCTCATCATTTGATATAAATGGTTTTCAAGAGAAGAATATCCCAGGGGCTTCATCATTTCATATAAATGATTTTCAACAGAAGAATATATCAGGGGCTTCATCATTTGACAGAAATGTTCCAAAAGAAGAATATCCAAGGGGCCTCATCATTTGATATAAATGGTGTTCAAAAGAAGAATATCTAAGGGGCATCATCATTGGATATATCCCAGGGGCCTCATCATTGGATATAAATGGTTTTCAAAAGAAGAATATCCCAGGGGGCTCATCATTTTATATAAATGGTTTTCAAAAGAGGAATATCACAGGGGACTCATCATTTGATATAAATGGTTTTCAAATGAGGAATATCACAGGGGCCTCATAATTTGATATAAATGGTTTTCAAAAGAAGAATATCCCAGGAGCCTCATCATTTGATATAAATGGTTTTCAAGAGAAGAATATCCCAGGGACCTCATCATTTGATATAAATGGTTTTCAAAAGAAGAATATCCCAGGGACCTCATCATTTGATATACATGGTTTTCAAGAGAAGAATATCCCAGGGATCTCAACACTTGATATAAATGGTTTTCAAGAGAAGAATATCCCAGGGACCTCATCATTAGATATAAAAGGTTTTCAAAAGAAGAATATCCCAGGGCCCTCATCATTTGATATAAATGTTTTTCAAAAGAATATCCCAGGGGCCTCATCATTGATATAAATGGTTTTCAAGAGAAAAATATCCCAGGGGCCTCATCATTTGATATAAATGGTTTTCAAAAGAAGAATATCCCAGATTCCTCATCATTTGATATAAATGGTTTTCAAAAGAAGAATATCCCAGGGGCCTCATCATTTGATATAAATGGTTTTCAAAAGAAGAATATCCCAGGGTCTTCATCATTTGATATACATGGTTTTCAAGAGAAGAATATCCCCGGAACCTCATCATTAGATATAAAAGGTTTTCAAAAGAAGAATATCCCAGGGGCCTCATCATTTGATATAAATGTTTTTCAAAAGAAGAATATCCCAGGGGCCTTATCATTTTATATAAGAGGTTTTCAAAAGAAGAATATCCATAAGTATAATTTGGTTAAGAGGAAATGGTTTGGTAAACTTTATCATATTATGTACTAGTAAATAACATACTGAAGAGTCTGATGACGAATTTTTACAGTAAAAAGAAAGGTTGAAAGTGTATCTGATTATTACTTGGTAGAAATAAGTTAAAATATTGTGTAATTTTTCTGAGATGAGGGGCACAGTGTGTGGTTATCAAGGTGATTAATACAAGTGCGAGTAGTTGGTAAGGAAAAGGTGAATGAAGAATGGGCTTTGATCAAAGAACAACAGATAAATGGAATGAATATGGCGTTTTAAAACTTCAAAAATTGGTTCCTTGAGGCAGTATGGTGTGTTTGTGAGTACAGATGCTTAGGGAAGAGGAAAAGGTGTAGAGTGTAGATGCTAAGGAGGATAAGATGCAAGTGTGACGAGAGCATTTCATGGAGAAAAATGGTAGATTACTTAGTACTGCTACAAAAGAGAAGGAAAAGTTTCAACAGTAATATGAAAGGAAAAATAGGGTGGCTTACTATGGGGAAAGTCAAGAGAGGAAGGGCAAGGTAAGATGAAATATTTGAGGAGAAAGTTTAGAAAAATTTTAGAAAAAAAATGTTCTGGAGGGAGGTGAATGCAGAGTAAAAGATTAACAAGCAATAGGTCTTGGAATAAAAGATAAAAATGAAGAGATACTATTTCAGAACTTAAATACAAATTCTGCAGAATATTATGTGAATGTGCAAAAATTACATGACCCCCAAAAAAGGAAAACTGAATAGTAATCTATTTGATACATAACAAACAAATAATTAGCAGTTATACATAAAAACACTGAAGAAAAGGAGAATGTTCCAGAATGTACCAACTAAATGACACGAAGAACACCCAAAGATATGAGAATACTGGTTATGTAGTCACTTTACACATTTGGATAAGAAGATGAAGCCCCGGAGCTGACTTACAAACGAAAAACAACAGCCGAGAAACTCCAGTAAATTAGACAAATCACTGTGGAAGGACGACGCTAAAATCTCTAGATATCAAAGATACAAAAACCAAAATGAGATGTGAACATAAATTAAACTAGACTCTTAACAGACTAAATTCAGTGCCAGCCAAATTCCTAACAGTGTCATATGATAACCTAAAAAACCATACAAGATCAGACATGAGAGAGGAAAATGCTACCGAAACTTGGTAAAACGTCAGTGACAAAGCAAAGAAAAAGTTGATATCTTGACGAGAAGTTTGACATAAGATCCACAAGATACACAGAAAAAAATATATCTTATAGGAAACTTAGGGTACAAGAAAAGCTTATGCAAGATAAAACAGATTTTTTTCTTGCTTTATATAAATATTACGAAGTCATCTGGTGATCTAAACTGTGTGGAGATAGGCCTTAAAAGCAGATCCGAAATAATACAGTGTAAGATTTTAAACAGACACTTACATCAAACTACAGTATAATGACTTGGATGAGGAATGGAATTCAGGGCCTAGTAAAACTTATAAACGAACAAGTCAATGGTGTCACTTATTGGTCTTGATGTATAATGAAAAGATGAGATTGCTCAAGAATATGACAGAATGATGGTTGAAATTTTACAATGTGCAATAAAGGTTGAATACTGCTGCTGATCAGATACCTGTGATAGAAAGTGGCAGTGAAGAAACTAAATTAAGATTATTTAGAAGACAGGTTAGGACCAATAAATGTGATGAAGACATAAATGATACCAGAATGGAGAATGAATAATTACATGGATTAGAGATACTGCTATGCAAATAACACCCGCTATGGGGGTACATTTTCAGTGTACCTTGTGTGGAAACTGCAGATGATACTAGAAGCTCACAGCAGTGTCCCTTCAGCATCAGTTGCATTTTTTAAACGTTATTTTGCTCCGATTTTCACCTCATTTAAGAACAAATCCTTCAGGCAACACCTATGCAAATCTACCAATCTGCCTCAAGAGTCTCAGTAAGCTAATCTATATTAATACATGAAAATAACAATTACTATACTTATAATTTTGATGGTATGTGTAGAGTATATCCAACACTAAAAATATCTGCGAAACATTTTTATAAGTGAATGGGAAAAATATGTAAAAATATTTTAGCAGCATTCTTATAAGTGAAGGGGAAAAAATATGCAGCAAAATGCCTTAACCCAGGCTTAATCTAAAGAAAACATAGTTGGGAAGACAAAGAGTGAATGAAATACAGGACACTCTATCGCCGAAAGAAATACCAGATCTGACTGATACTTAAAATGAGGAAAGATTATAGAACTAAAACAAAACAAGAGAATAATAAAATTCCACCACTTCAGGTACACAGAGATGTCACTTTGGATCTGTAAAATACCTGTCTAAATTTTATGGCCATGATATAGCTAACACAACCACTTTCTTTATGAAACTAGACAACAGACAGCTTGTAATTAATATACATCGTACGTGAAAGTTGAAGGTGTTTCTCAAATTACAAGAGAATGATTTGCTGTCCAAGTGTATGTCAATGCACTAGATACTCAAAATTGTAACTGTTTTCATAGGTTTAAGGTAACTTGTGTTATGACTATGAAATAAATATCACTAGGTAGGTCCTGTATCGTATCAAAGACCATTTTAGTCACTACAGAGTAACCTTTTCAAAGATCATTACCAACTACGTAACCAAAACAATAATCTGCACGACTATTGCTCCTCTCTTCATCACATGGCAGAAAAATGTGAAAAAATAACCAAATCACTCAATAAGCTTTATCTTTCCTCCCGACTAAAAGTTTTGTAAGTTACTGTGTCTCAAAATAATTTTGAGCTACTCACTTATCTGACTTGTAATTAATATGATGACTCTGTGCTCAACTTTTGATACTGGAAGCAAGCTATCATAATCTATCCTACTAAGTAAAATTTTATCAAACTAAACTGCTGCAGAAGTCAGTAGTTTTCAGGCTGCCTGAATTGCATCAGAGGCCTAACAACACAACCCATAAAAAGTGAGAAAACACTAGAAGGTTGTGCCCCCTGAAGATGGATTGCATTACCTTAAGGAGCTATTCATGATTATGTGGAAGAATCAGTGGGGTGGCTAGAAACAACAAGTTTACTATAGGATGTAATCAGATATCATCTAAATAATCAAGAGGTTGATATGTATAGTGAAACAATGACTAAGAGATAGTGTGTCCTCATTTTCGTACACATCTGCCAATTTACTCATCCAATTACACAACGATTCCGAGACACATACAAGGCACTGTCTAAAAATTACACCTTGCTATTCATATTTATATGACTTAATTTGGGTTTATAGAATGAACTTGAATGATTAATGAAAGCACCTTCATCACAACATGCATTTATAATTCAAGTGGATCTCATTTATTGGTAGGGGCTTATTTGTTATGCAACTAAAATGCAAGAAGGCTAACAGCACCAATATATCTAAACAAACCAATACATCAACCTACCTTCCATGCTATTCACTGCTTATCATTTTGCTCTTGTACACATGGAAACAACAATGTATCCCAGTCTACCTCAAAGAACAACCTTTTCAAACATTCCATTCTCCCTCACTCCGCACAAGCAATATGATGGTGTAAGGTCATGCACGTATTGGAGATTGGTATTTTATATATTGAACATCTGAGAAAAGTGAGTCTGACCAGAAAATTCTATTCTTGTAATCATCAATTGTATTTGATTTCATAATATGTAACCAGCTTACAGCTTAACAGTGAACTCTAGAAATAATAAAATTCATCAGTTTTAAATACAAAGCATTGTATTGTAAGATTAAAAAAAAGATGTTTCATGTGGTGTATACTATGAGATTTATAAAAAAAAAAATCTGACTACTATAAAATTACATTACAAAGTTTTTATGAGATCTTCAAGGCTACTACCCTATCAAACTAGAGCTTATCCTATAACATAGTCTTACATATGCTCTCAATGCTTGTGGGTCAAATACCTGTGAATAAGCCAGGTCAGAAAGAAATGCACCTCAAGCTAAGTAATTTTTTGGTTGGAAAAAGCTTATGAACTGACCAAGACCAAATTTTGAAGTGCGTTTAAGTAACGGTGCTGAGGCTTGCCGGAGATATGTTTTTTCCTTCTCTTTATCCACTGTAATGGTGTAGTTAAGATAAATAAAAATGAATAAAAAACCTTCCACTGACCAATTTCCCTGCTAACTTCAACACAGAATAAACAGTGATCATCAGTCTAGATATCATTACCTTCCAAAATAAAATGGCATATTGAGAATGAAACAGGATTAAGGAGATCACAAAAGAAAAATTAATTAACTTCATTATAAATAAAATATTACTATTAAAACAGCTGTGTTGAAATCAAGCAATCATCATTTATGCTAATGCTCTACAGGACTGCAACAGTTATTGCAACTACATTTCACCAAGAATCATTGGTAATGATAAACTGCAAGAAAAATCAATACCAAGCCTAAACAAAGCTTATCTTAAGCTGAATAACTGTTGTTTACCGAGTTCATAATATCACCTTTAAAAGAGACAACGGACATACACGAACAAATAAACCAAGAAGACATATTCCATTTCAATGAGATGGAATGCTAAATGGACTCCACAAAGAAATGTTCATACATTGTGACACAAGATCTGCAATATAAACACACATTATGTCAATTTTTACCAATACAAACATGACTTGAGGGTGTATCCATGCCAGTAAGGTGTTAGGATGAGGTATACAGCAAAGCATGGACTCCTGTGTTATGCTTGAGATGGAGGACATGACATAGCTAGGGTTACGTAACTAACAGCATCAATGTCTGTAGTGATGGTGAGTATTAGCTTTGCTATTTTGCATGATGGTTACAAATTATTGTGTAAGTTTATGTTAATATCAATATTCTTTCCTTTTCCTGCAGTTCTCTTAAAACTATCCAAATTTATAAATCTTCAGTTTATACTTACCATTTGCTTATTTCTCTTTGAACTTAGGTGCATAATGATTACAGTTAAAATAATAACTTCTATGAAATAAAATGCAATATGTAACCATATAACTTTTTCTTTGTGTAACTCTAAAACTCAACTTTTTTACCTCTCATCTCCCAGACTGAAGCCAGTCTCCCTCACCTCTGGCCCCTTAATTAGTAGTACTTTTGTCTAAATTTTGGGATGTAACATGTCTAAGGATGGGACTTGACATCTCAATTCTGTCCCATACATTTGATAGTATGGGTACAATTAATAATAATAATAATAATAATAATAATAATAATAATAATAATAATAATAATAATAATAATAATAATAATAATAATAATAAAGTTCCCGATGAAGTCCATGGATACTGGCTCAAAAACTTCAAGGTCCTACACCCACGAATAGCAGAACAACTCTAGCATTGTATCACAAACCACCATACTCCCAAATGGATAACCACAGGGAGAACATCCTTAGTACAGAAAGATAAGAACAAGAGAAATACAACAAGTAACTACAGGCCTATCACCTGCCTACCAATAATGTGGAAGTCACTAACAGGTATCATCACTGAAAGGCTATACAACTACCTAGAGGATACAAACACCATCCCCCATCAACAGAAAGGTTGCAGAAGGAAGTGTAGGGGCACAAAAGACCAGCTCCTAATACACAAAATGGTAATGAAGAATAGTAAGAGGAGAACCAACCTAAGCATGGCATGGATTGACTACAAGAAAGCCTTCGACATGATACCGCACACATGGCTAATAGAATGCCTGAAAATGTATGGGGCAGAGGAAAACACCATCAGCTTCCTTAAAAATACAATGCACAACTGGAACACAGTACTTACAAGCTCTGGGATAAGACTAGCAGAGGTTAACATCAGGAGAGGGATCTTTCAGGACGACTCACTGCCCCCACTACTCTTCATAGTAGCCATGATTCCCATGACAAAAGTACTGCAGAAGATGGATGTTGGGTACCAACTCAAGAAAGGAGGCAATGGAATTAACCATCTGATGTTCATGGAGGACATCAAGCTGTATGGTAAGAGCATCAAGGAAATAGATACCCTAATCCAGACTGTAAAGATTGTATCTGGGGACATCAGGATGGAGTTTGGAATAGAAAAATGCGCCTTGGTCAACATACTAAAAGGGAAAGTAACAAGGACTGAAGGGATAAAGCTACCAAACGGGAATAGCATCAAACACATAGATGAGACAAGATACAAATACCTGGGAATAATGGAAGGAGAGGATATAAAACACCAAGAGATGAAGGACACGATCAGGAAAAGAATATATGCAGAGACTTAAGGCGATACTCAAGTCAAAACTCAATGCCAGAAACATGACGAAAGCCATAAACACATGGGGAGTACCAGTAATCAGATACAGTGCTGGAGTAGTGGAGTGGACAAAGGATGAACTCCGTAGCATAGCCCAGAAAACTAGAAAACACATGACAATATACAAAGCACTACACCCAAGAGCAAAAACAGACAGACCATACATAACATGAAAGGAAGGGGAAGAGGGTTACTAAGCATAGAGGACTGCGTCAACATCGAGGGCAGAGCACTGGGGCAATACCTGAAAACCAGTGAAGACGAGTGGCTAACAACTGCATGGGACGAAGGGCTGATAAAAGTAGAAGACCCAGAAATATACAGAGACAGGAGAATGAAAAACAGAACAGAGGAATGACACAACAAACCAATGCATGGACAGTACATGAGTCAGACAAAAGAACTGGCCAGTGATGAAACATGGCAATGGCTACAGAGGGGAGAACTCAAGAAGGAAACAGAAGGAATGCTAACAGCGGCACCAGATTAGGCCCTAAGAACCAGACATGTCCAAAGAACAATAGATGGAAATAACATCTCACCCATATGCAGGAAATGCAATATGAAAGACGAGACCATAAACCACATGTTTTCAGTTGAACATAACATTTTTGCTCTGTGAGAGGAGCTGTTCAAATAAAATCCCTGACCATCACTACTACAAATACAATAGGGGAAAGTTACCATTACCTTCTGCAATATGCTGATACAAAAGTGTTGTTAAGAAACAATATTTTTAAATGTACTAACATGTTTTAATCGCACCATGTATGAGGCCACAGGCCACTGGTATTCGCAAGCCCTGCACACTGTGTGAATCGGTGCCCTTGCCAGGAGAATGTTAGTGGCAGTACTTCAGTATAATTTTACTGTATTAGGCTAAGTTTATGGTTTAAGTGTACTTGGGTCATGGCAATAACAGAGGTGGCAAAACTTGTGGAAATGGTCAAGATGGGTTTGGAAGGCCCAGAATGAAAGAATATTGTAAAGGAGCAGCAGGATCTACCTCACGCAGAACAACACAGAACAAGAAAAGCTGACAGGCAAAGAGCAGAGTGCCTCTGAAGAGAGGATGCATGCTGAGGCATGTGCTACAAGTGTTAAGACTCAAGGCAAGAAACTGGCAGTTGACCTCCAGCAGCACTAGTACCAGGTAGTTAGTGTAAAGCCCTGGTTACCAAAATCTCATGAGAAGCACGATGACATGGACGCTTTCATTTAAAGATCTGAGAAATTTGCAGGGAGCCAAGGTTAGCCCAGGAATGATGGGCTATTTGTCTCAGTCCATTACTAACAGGTAAGGGTCAGCAAGTTTTTTACAGTATGCCTTGTGATGAAACACTGAGCTATGAGTGAAGAATGATTTACGAGGAATTCGGTGAGACTTAACCTGAACAAAGTTTGACTGCATAGTTTGTAGCTAGGGTACAGAGATATTTCAACAAGTGATTGAAATGGCTAAATGCACAGAAGAGGTTGATGATTTGGTATAACTGCTCATCAGGGAAAAGTTTGTCAGCACTCCTCCAACTACCCTGCCCATACTCACGAGAAGGTTTACCTGGACAACACAGACACCAGAAAGCAAAAACACCTTGAGCATGAAAATGATGTGGGTTCACCTGAAAAACCCCCCGAAGAAAGCTGAGAAGGAGCACCTTTCCTGCTGCCTGTGCAAAACTGATCCTTAGGCTGGTTTTGTGACTATTCAAACAGGCCATGTGAACCCTACACCAAATAGCTCACCCACACCTCCCTTGTGACCCCTGGGGAGTTGCAGTGGGAAAATTCACTCTAATCACCTGCTTACTGTGACTGTCTAACCACGGATGGATTGTGAGAACAAAATACTCCGTTGCCAACAGTAAAACCCAATCTGGAGACTGGGTAAAAGACTAGCGAACAGGCCATGCAAAACCCTCACCAAGCAGGTCATGCAAACCCTTTCCATGTGGCTCCAAAAAGTTAAAGTGAGAGGAAGGATGACTCATGCACCAGGTGAACAAGCCAAATAGCCTCAACTCGCTGTGAGCCTGAAAACACACTGAGAGATGAGATGGGAACAGACCCTGGGTCTAAGTGGAATGGCACCACAGGGCTGACCCTGTCTTGGGAAAGCCAATCATCACCAGTGACCTTGTGCCCCTGCCTTAAAACAAGGACTTCTTACACAAGGACTAGACTTCCCTATCTCAATGCCCACTTGCGCAGGAAAAGGAAGCAGGGTTGAGGTAAAGGTGGACGATGGCGGAAGACGAAGATAAAGAAGAAGAGCACTTACGGCTCTCTTACCCTTCCTTCTGCTAGTCCTACTTGCCCCACACCACAGGGCTGGTCTAGTCAGGAACCACAGACTAAGTCATACCCATTGGACTGAAGGAAGCTCACCAGGAAGGGCAACTGAAACCCAAAAACCATTTTTTAATGCAGCAGTCCATAAAGCCACGACCATTGTAACCATGATCAACTACCTCAGAAGATCATAAGTACTTCACAGACACCTGAAAAGAACCCTTCATTAGAAGCCATGTTCTAGGCAAAAATGATTACAAGGTCGACCTCTACTTAGAGCATAGTAGGTCTTGTCCGCTCTCCACCACCACAAGAACCAACAAAAAGCACAAAAGCCCTGAAAAAACACAACACCAGCACTTTCAGGCAAAAAACTCGCATAAGAAAGCACTTGGGATTGATAAGTCACAAAACTCACCCAAAGAACAGCCAGCAAATATAAAAAGACTGAGTACAAGAAACACATCTGAAACACATCTCAGCAGGCAGGACAATGGGTTACACAGTTGGGGTGAGACTGGAGGATCCCCTTTCCCCCGTCTCTACTTAGGTACCACCCTTGTTTAGTTTGTACACAGCCGGTCAAGCGCATGCACAGAAGAATACTTAACATATTGAAAAATGTAGTGCTTGGGATCCCCATATGAACAAAACTTTTTTATGACTGACACACAAAACTTGCAGCAAGTAACACGTTAACTGAAAGAATAACTGGTAACTGAGTAAAAAATCATTTACATTAATGATCTATGGATGGAAGACTGCTTCATAGAAATCCTAACCATGATGAGGTCACCTCTTACTTGAAAAGAGCCCAAATGAATACAAAGGTAAATATAAACTGAGTTTAAATATAAACTGGCTTCTTGATCTGTTATATGATAAAAAAGTGATTTTATGACCTCAATGCCCTTTGTCTAAACCTAGGCAAAAAATGCAACTCACAATAAGCCAATGATGGATGTTAGGTCTCACAGTTCAAACAGCCATTTCATCTTTCATCTAAAATAAAAATAGGCTTTAAAGATACCAGTTAAGCCTGCTCACAAGCCTAAGAAAAATCACAGGTTTCAAGTTATGGCTTCCAAGTAACTGATACAATACATTTATGACATATAAAGCACCAATGACAATGCAAAGCATCATGGGGCAATTGTGAGAATTGATATCATGAAGCAACTATGTGGTTTCTTTGTCATAATATCATAAAAACATATTCTAAATTTTGCTAAGTTCTCCTTCACAGAGGAATGTCAGTGACATGTGGAAGCATTATCAAAATAAAGTGTTAGTGAAAAATTGATAACAAATATGTCAAATATAGGCTATCTATCTCATTGTACTTCAATCTAATACTGTCATTAATCATTCAAACAATTACTCTGTGTTTAACTAATGCAAAAAAAAATACTGTATCCTAACAGAAGGCAATTAGACCCTAGATTTTGTTTAAACTAAGAAATCAAACTTTAATCCCTTCACCTAAACACTGTATAAGGCTCAGCCATTATTGTACTAAGATAATATCAACAATAGCAAAAACAGCATAATCAGGAATAAAGCTACCATTATAACTGATACTACACTAAAAGTACCAAGATAAGTTACAAAACTGAGCAAGGTATGAATATTTTGTTTCATTAGATCCAAATGCACAGATATAATAAACCCTACCAAGATATAAAAGACTGAGACAAGTCTCAGGCCATGTTCATCAAACTTCATGCCCAAATATATATCGGCCCAGACTTGTTTGAACTGTCAAAACACGTGAGGAATCATCAGCCGGTTTTATAAAAAGTTTCTGCATATGGGTTCAGATCCTACCAATGCTCATTATAAATAGGCAGTCTCCTGTAAACTGATGCTAACAATAACCACATTCCTTGTGGATTTGAACAGTCAGCTGCTGAAGCAGTAGGTCAACATTAGTCCTTTCAACTACCGAGGACATAAAAGGATGGAACCAGGTATGCAACTGCTTGTGCCTGATATCATAGCACGTACCACTGCACCCCAAAGATTTTATCATCTACCTGTTCCACCTACAGTGAATGGACACATGTAATTCTTCTTTCTGAAGGGCACACATTTTAAGAAGGTAGTATTGCCTGAAAGTAGATGCAAACAACTTCCTTCCTTGGGGATTCAACTTACTGCTGTATGGGTTGACAGTTCGAATCCCCAAGCAAAGAGGTTATCACCTTAGTGCCCTTGAGAAAGTGGATTAAAAATGTCCACTCAATGCAGGTGAGGTAGGGAGGCGGTGAAGTTATAATTAAGGGTGCAGTGGTTCCTGCTATGAGAGCATAAATATGCAGTTGCATATTTGGTTCCCCTACTTTTATGCCTTCAGTATATGAATGGGCTAAGTGTTGACCTACTGCTTCAGTGGTCAATGATTCAAATCCCCAAGGAAGGTTATCATCAGAATCTATTTTCCAGCAATACTGCCTGCTTACAATGTGTACGGCACCTACGGCCCACTGGGGTGCAGAGATGCTTGCTTTGGTACCATGTACATGCAGTTGAACTTCTCAGTTCCAGAGGTCCTTTATTCCTCACACCATCGGACTGTGGAACAGCCTCCCAGAGACGGTCATGCAATTGGAACTTCAGAAGTTCAAGTGAAGATGCAATGCATTATAACCCAAATACTATTCCCCTTGCATTTTCATACATTTTTATCTGTTTAATAATTTATTAACTTATTTTTCCTATTTTAATAAACGGGATCTCTTTTTTATGTATCTCCCTTTACCTCATCTTACTTCTTCCTAATGAACACCATATTCTTTGGAAGCTTGAATTTCGAGTCAATGGCCCCTGTGGGCTTATTCCATACGAATAGGTTTCATCTTCTGAATCATAATAATAATAAACTGCATATCTGGTTCCTCTACTTCTATGCCCTCAATTGCTGAATGGACTAAGCATCGACCTACTGTTTCTATTGCCGCCAGCTTGATCCCTAAGGAAGAGGGTTATTATTAGAGTCTATTGTACGGTGATACTGCTTGCTTATAATGTGTGCAGTACCTTGGTTTCACAGGAGAGGAGGATTTAATGTGACCACTCATTGCAGCCTGTATGGAAAGGGAGGGAGTAAAACCATTAATACAGGAGCAGTGGTTCCTCTCCTTTATACCCTCAGTAAATGAATGGAATATGCTTGGACTTACTGCTTTAGTGGTTGATGATTCAAATCTCCAAGGAAGGCGGTTTATTGTTAGCACCTACTATACATCACCTTAGGCCCCTTCAGGAGGTGGATTAAATGTGTCCACTCACTGTAGGTTGGATAGGTTGAGGGTGAAATCATAGTTAGGGTGTCCATGAGGGGGTGACATCATAATTAAGGATGCAGTGGCATCCTTTATGATGCCAAGCATATGCTGTTGCATACCTGGTTGTTCTCTTTTTATGTCTTCAATAGCTGAATAGACTAAGTATTGACCTACTGCAGCAATGGTCAATGGTTCGAAACCCTAAGGAAGGAGATGTCATACTACCTATTTATCATAGCACACTTGCTTTGCAAATGTAATTAGCCACTTTTGCTGATGGAGAAAATATAATCAAATAATAAAAAAGTAAATCAACACAGTTCATTTGCCTAATATGTAGGTCTGTAGAACAGGAGTTACTTAAGAAGTGGGATAGCCCAAGGAAATATAAAATCCTTCAAAATATATAAAGTGTATATTTATTTTGCAAACATATCTTTATGAGGTGAAAAAATCTATTTTGTATTGTGCACCGCAGAGTTTAGTAACTTGGTAATTCATGATGCACTTACAAAACTCCAATGAAGGCCACCATCTTGTGTTTAAAGCATGGCTGAGCTCAAATCCACCTTCTCCCATCAAAGCAACTATGGGCTTAGCTATATCTAAAGGAATACTTAACCTCATAAAACAGGAAACCCCTTTATCACATCTTTATCCAAGCTCCATTTCCTACCTGTCAGATGGTAAACTGACTCAGCCATAGCCTGACCTCATACATCCCGAATGTTTTTTGCAGTCGAGACAACCGCACACTGTTATCAAATTATGTTGTGAACCTGTGTGTCGTGGGTGTGGAGATGCATGCGTTGAAAGGGTGAAAAGTGTTCATTTTTTCAGGTCAGTTACATATTTTTGCTGCCATCATTGTGAGTAGGAGTTACATGAGTGTTACTATGGTTTTTTTTCTTGTTAGTTACTTGTAATAGGTGCTAATCAAGGGAGAGTTCTGTTGCTTTGTGACTGTGTCAACAAGATTGTGAGAGATGTCATTGAGAGCATTTGATGCTGTTATCCCGTTCTCTCTATGAGCCTGTTTTCTTTGTGTGGGTGGACTGAAGTATTTTTGCTTCACTGTTTGCATTTGGTGTTTAGAATTTTTTTTTTTTAATTGTTCGCATCTGCAGTTAAGGGTACTTCACTGTTCGCATTTGGCATTTACAATTTGATTTAATGGTTCACATTTCCATTAGTGTTGGGAATTTGCTGAATTTTTAACTTGTTTTTTTTTTCTTTCCTTTCTCTTTCTACCTTTGGGGAGTTATATGAAGCTGAGAACAGGTCGAGTCCTTGGAACTTGGAGGGTTATCCATTTCGATAATATGGCTGAGGCTAACGAAGATAAGGATAAAGTGACAATGTTGCACAAATTTACATCCCTAAATGCCAGAGTTCAGCCTTTTCCTGGGCTGGTTGATGGCAATCTTCCAGTTCCCCCCGAAATTTTTACAGATGGGGAGTAAAGTTTGTTAATCGCCAAGAAAATAACGGATGGGGTAGAAGCTTTCAATGAAGCAAAAGGCTTCCTTAGTTTAGATAAAGGGGATATCAGACAGCGTTGATGGAGCCATCACTTTTTGAAGTGTAGGACTTGGGACGATCTTAAGGATTTTTTGAGAACATCATATGGAACAGCTGGAGCTGGCGATGCAGTTCAAGATCTCAGATCTCTTTTCAAGGTCCGTAAAGGCCATGATTCGCTGGTCACGTTTAGTGCCAGATGTTTTGATGCTACGAGGGATTTTTCGAAGGAGTTGAGAAATTCTGGTTGGGTAAATAGAGGCTCTATTACAATAGAGAATCTTGAGAAACTACTGCAATATGTGTGGATCCTGAATGAAGCCCCTGATGCTATTGTAAATAGTTTTGACAAGGAAATAGAAAGGGGTTTGGATGAGAATTTACTGTTCTCTCATGTTCATAAGCACACGTCGAAATGCCCTACAGTAGACAGCTCCTTTTTGGACGGGATGCCAAAATCTTCCAGGACTATTCTGAAGCATCTTACACAGAGTAATTCTGACTCCACAGTTACGAGGTTATGTGCCAAGACAGAGGATGATAAGACTTCTGCGAGTTCAGGATCCCAAGGGCGTTGTTATAATTGTAATAGGCAGGGCCATACTAAGAGGTTTCTCCTCTCTCGACCAAGTCGGGTACTCTAGTTCTACAGGTGACGCGGCATGCCGTCCAACTCCACCCTCCTTCAAGTTACACGAGCAGTGACTTCCGTAATTCAATACCATGCAAAGGTGGTCAACGAAGGAGGGAGAAGGAAGGGGACAATTTATAGGAGGAGGAGTACAAGAGTTACAGTCCCAACGTTCAGCTGAACCCACAGCAGAGAGAGCAGGCATAAAGGAACATACACTCCCTGCAGTGGATCCCTAAGCCCCTCCACCTCATCAAAGAGTTGGGATCAGGGGGTTTTGGAGAGAAGCAAACTTCTCAAGATTGATCAAGTCTATTCTCTTTGTTAAATGGTTGGTATCCAGCCACTATTGTAGACTTTCAACCACCTCATCTGTGACAAAAACTGGAAGATTTTCTAGCTCTACTGCAGCAGATAATGACCTCTTCAGCTGCAATAACTAAGCATAAAATCTGGATCTGCTTTAATGGATCACTGAGAGATCATGTGACTTACAAGAAATTTCTGTAGGACTGATGAAGGACACAAATTTTTTACAAACTCCTCCAACACTGAAAAGAATCTTTAGATTCTCTCTTCCATATCCTTCCATTTGATTCTAAGTGTGATCTCTTTCTGTTGGCCAGTAAAACTAGGTCCTGACTTGCTACAGCAGTTTCATTTAATGACTAAATCATATATCAAAAGGGGCAAAATGGAGGAAGTGCTGGAATGAAAATTCAGTATAATTCTGCTAAAAGCAATTCATATCAACAGCAGTGAACAGAGTTACTCAGTGTCTTAATAAATCTGTTCACAAAGTGATAAATAGGCTTTTGAGAAAAAGCCCATAGTTGTCTCCCTTCTAAAGAGCGACTTGAATGATTTGCTTCATATGAGTTATTTTTTCACACACTCTTTGGGAATTTAAATGCTAGAACTGTTCATGGTTATTTTTATCAGAAGGAAAAATATAGCATATTCTTGAAAGACTGTAATAACTTTACAGCATATAGGGCGTCCGACATAGGAAGGTACATTTGCGCCAAATTAAAAAGTGTCCAGGAAACGCAGTCACAGTTTAGCAGTTCCAAAAAGATAGAACCTTTAATTTGGTCTCAAATTAAAGCAGATTCATTTCAGATGGTGGAACTATCAAAGTTTTTGTGATTCTCAGTCACAGAATAATTTGATTTGCACTAGAGGAAAGTAAAGTCAACTTTTTACAAATCAGTAGTTTGGGTTAATGGAAATCTGGGTGAATTTTGGCCACACTTCTTGCCATTCGTGTGTTGTTTAGGTGTTTTACAATGTAATTAATGCTTCCTACACAATATTATTATCACATTGTGTAATTAATGCATCCTACGCATTACTCCATCCCTCAATAATAATGTATTACAAAATAATAAAGAAAAATTGTCCATTTGAGTAGTTACTTGCTTTTTTTACCAACCACACACAAAACGCTACACGCCTAACAAAGTGCAGTCATAATCATTATGCCAGAATTGTATCATGTTAATAAAGCAATAATAATAATAATAATAATAATAATAATAATAATAATAATAATAAGAATTTAAACATCAATAATTACAGGTAATCATGATGAGGTATATCCCCAAAAAGAGCATTCCTTAATACGCAGGTATAAAAGTAAACGCTAGAAGGGAGAAGATGGCAACTGTCTGGAGCTCCCATTGGCTTTAACATGATGAGCTTACCTTCTTATGCCCAAGAAATCTTACAGAGGGAGAGAGCAGCTACATGCGTGCTACTTGAGAGTCAAATGTATTTTTAACAACTTTTAACCTTATTTGCGGTGTCTGAAGGGACATTCATTCATTCATTCTCCTCAGGAGCAAACTATGCACAACCACATTCTTTGTACCCACGTCATAACTTATTTTACTATGAAAAGATAGCAGAAGACAGCCACTCAAGGATTATTATTATTATTATAGGTTTCATCTACCTATTCCCATGCCCACGGAACAAGCACACAGGGGCCACTGACTTGAAATTCAAGCTTCCAAAGAATGTTGGTTTCAACTTCCCACCGCAGACCCCACACTGCAGCAGTAACTGATCATGATACAGAGCCAGTGATTTTTCATTACCCTGGGGCTGATGTGAACCTGCGACATCTGAGTGGCATGCCACAACACTAACCACTATACAAGCAGACCAATAGTTTAAAAGATGTCAGTGTCAAATTCCTAGATTTTAAGGGAAATTTTACGGAAAAATTGTCACACATTTATTAAGTGTTTAGACTAGTCAAAAAGATAACCTTGCTGCGAGATTTCAGAGGCTGTAAACACTAAGTGGCAGTAACACCAATGAATACAACTTATCCATTGTTCATGACTGGAATATCAATTATGTAAATACACTAAAAATTATATCTACTACTAATACAAAGGGCAAAAGTGAAAAATTAGTGTTTCTGAGCCACAATTAACATTGCATCATATTACATGTCAGATAATAGTGATAGCACAAATATGTAGTATTAGTAGTAGTATAGTTAAATATAAAATTCTTATTTCTAAAAGAACCTTGAGTCATTGCAGTTTTCCAAATGCTTTAAAAAATGAATAAAAGCTATGCTCATCAGTAACGACAACCACCACTAACAGAAAACGAGAGAATTTAAAAAGTACTTCTTAAAAAACTAAAAAGATTTCTATTTTTATCTAAGCCTTATTTTATATATATATAACTTACCAAACTGCATACCACTGTAGTTGTATCAATTTCTATTACTACTCTTCTGTTTGAGCCAATGATATTATGTTAAATAATTTATTCAATGTATCAGGAATGTGTCACAAATGATATAGTAAGGCAAAATACATTCAAAATCAAACTGTACTTTCTAAATCTCATTGAATATGTGAAATACAATTTATCATAGATTAATGCATAAAATAGACACTATAATTTGAGTTCAACTACTGCTAGTAACAGACATTATTGAAGCAATTTTGAATTTTATGTAAGCAACCTTAACTAAGCAACCTTAACTCTAGAATCCTATACTTTGAAGAATTTTGGGCAAAAATTCAGATAAATTATTCATTAGAAAACACAACAGCTATGCAGACTTAAAGTAAACTAAGCAAATCCTGAGATGTAGCTCTGAGGCCATCTCATCTTTCATCTCACAAAGCCTAAGCATGAGGTAGTTAACACTAAATTCATGTCGCCTAAATTATCTAAAAGACAAGATCTAAAATTCTACAACATTTAGTGAAATCAGTTTGAAGTTCTAATACCTTGTGATGACATAAAGTTGCTCTTAACTGAACTACAATACAATATAGAAATGATAAGTGAAAATTTACATACCAGTGTGCTGCACATCTGTAAGTTCAAGATTTTATGAAATACATGTAAGGATAGTGTAAACTAAATCAATCACATTGACTTACGATTATATTAAACTTTACTCCATTTAACATCCAACATTTCAAATACAGTACAACATAAAATACAAAACTGCCCTCACCTTGTTTTTCTACAGTACGATTAAGCATGTTAGCAGGAGCCGACATGGTTCGTTTATAAGGCCACTTGGTGCCCAAAGATCCAGATAAAGTTCTTACGCTGGCACTCTGAACCAAAGTAAGAGCATCCTTAGCTCGACTCAGCTTCCTCTCAAACACATCACTCGTCATGTCTGAATTTTTCAAGTCTGCAGGGGGAGAAATAATAAAAAAAAATTAATTGTTCTACAGGATACAAACCTTCGCTTTCATAAATGAAGTATCTCACAGCATCTTGAGCTTCAGCTGTTACTAACTGAAAAAAAACAAAAGCCTACTAGGTAGGCCCAGGTACCCCCTGACCTGTGTTAGCCTATTTCACTGGTGAATTGTGTTCTCAGCAGTGTGTGCTACAAGACGTTACTGTCAGGATATGTATTGTAATACTATACTACCAAAAAACACGTTTTGACATAGGAAAAATCTATTTTTGGTAGACGCTGTTGAGTCCTCAAAACCCTCCCACTTCCCTGACGAAAAGGCATGGGATTTGGGCAAGGGATCATCCTGTATTGACCAACAGAAAGTAATGGCTTCTTGGTCTCCGTGCCGGTCTCTTTGTCAACAATACAGTGGACTGCACATGTGCAGTAGTCACTTCTTCTAGCAGGTTTTGACGATGGAAACAACCTGGGTACAGATTGCTGAAGATAAGGGGAAGTGACCTCTTATCTCTGAGTCCATTACATTCTACATCACGTGTTATAGCGTTTATCATTACGACACAATACCTGGCCACGAGACCAACTAAATGAGAATTCTTTGATATTACTTTGGTCACCATAGAGCTCCGGTAGACCCATGGAAGGTAACCCCTTGAGGACTCAACAGTGACTACCAAAAATAGGTTTTTCCTACGTCAAAATCTGTTTTTTCATGATTTACGTCTCAGAAATTTACCCCATGTCCTAGAGACTAGAGGTTACTCTCTTCACAGGCCTTTCCTCATCCCAGAGGGCAGCTATCATTGCAAGACAGTAATCAGAATTCCTCTATATTACATCTGAATTAATTGTATAAAGTATACTTCATTAAAACAGTACACAGACAGCATCATAAAATAAACAACACTACATGTAGTCACGAAGACTTATTCCCATATCAGCAGACAACTGTAAACAAGTTAATAGATAAGTAGTAGCTTACATGTTGTATATCAGTACTACTGGTATTTTCACTGTCCCCAAAAAATGCTGTCTTAAGGGAAAATTAAAAGTAAAATTAAAATTTTGGATACTTACCTATTGTTAAAGTTAGCTTACAACTTAAGCTCCATTAAGTGTGATGGGCATTCAAAATAAACAAAAGAATAACACTTGGCTGACCTGGAAGGACTGTCTGTAATCACCTGTTTCCCACCAGGCAGCACTGGAATATTTACATTTTTGTCAGAATTCTTCATGACCACCCACAAAGATGTGGGGAGGATGGGTGGGTTTCCACTTTAACCAGTAGGTAAGTGTCCAAACAATTAATCTTATTATAAAAATTATCATTGTTTGGGATAAATTTTACCTACTGTTAAAGTTAGCTGACTACCTAACTGAATGAGGATAGTTGGTTTGTGCAGCCAGAGAAGTATACACTCAGCTGAGCAAACTATATGCTTTTTAAAAGCGATCCTTCCTGGTAAGCACTGTCGGCAGACAGTGGATCCACAGCAGGGTGTAAAGTCCTCGTAGCGAGACTTGTCAGAGTACTAGTAACTCGTGCCAGAGTCAAAAACCCATTACTGACGTCCAAAACTAAAGACAATGGTTACCTTCAGATATGAAGGCACCCTCCTACACCCTAATGTGTATCTTCATGTTCCCTAAACACAACACTGGGATTTCATAGCAACCTGAAGATACAAGAGAAAGGTAGACCCTCTCATATTTGGTTCAGCAGATAATCATCCACACCATGACAACAAGACTAAGGGCTTTACAATTCTCATGCAAAATTTGATATCTTGCAGAAAAAGCAAAGAAAAATTGAGTTCCACGTTCACTGAGCTGCATTCACAACCTTTTCTAGCCAAATATTTTTTAGGAAATTAAGATGTGCTTACAGCATGGACACTGTGAGGTTTTACTTGCAAACGATGGAAAATGATCAGGATTCAAATCTACATGTGTTGACCTGCTTACACAATATAAAAAAGGCATGGAATTCTTGAACATAAGTGTGTTTGGCCTCCTAACACCACAGAAGTTTGTAACCCTTCCCCTTCAAGGATCAAGCCTTTCTAGATAGATCCTCAGCACTATAACTGGACTTTGTAGAGATTCCTCTTCATCACCTACTAAAGGAGTTAAATTAGGCACCTTCACAAATCTGGAAAGGGCTTTGACGATTTTAGTCCTAAACAATGGGAGAAAAAAAAAAGATGTTTCCCCTTGAACAAAGCCACACAAAAAAGGGCTTGAAGCTCACTATAACACTTTGCAGTAGTAAGAGCTAAAAGCAGAAGTGTTTTGAGTTCAGTCCTTCAGGGAAGCTTTATCCAAAGGCTCAAACTGAAGTAATATCAAATCTAAGGGCTATATCCCATTTCCATCCTAAACAATGATAGGAATATTTCAGGGCTCCCAGCTCATAAGATCGGTAGACTTCATGCAAAGTCATGTGTGATATTCAAGAAGCATGTCCCAGAACTAATTACAAAATAAAGTGATGTACTTAAGCCCTGAAACATAAAATTGCTTTGTGTACCTGAGATACCAGAAGAACTTGATTGGGCTATCTATAGAGGTATGGGTGCTGGATATCCCTCAGGACAAGCACCAGGATCAATAAACTGAACACTGTTGTTGTAAAGGTCTCAGTGTGGAAAGCCTTCTGTAATTAAGTATTGGTTTTCTAGCCGATCTTGAAAAGCCTCTAGCTCGCAAGAAACAGATGAAGGATGTGGAGGTTTTGATGGAATCCTCTCAAAAGCGGCTGTCTACGATCTTTCATGATAGGCAGAAGGTGAAGAACTTCTACTGCCATGACAGGGAGCTCAAGAAATCATTTCCTTTGGGCCCACAAAGCACAAACAATGGCTCGAGTTTTCAGATGTTAACAACCTGTAAAAATATTTCCTCGAGAGTGCAAATAGAGGAAAAGCATGAAGGTCTAGATTCGACCAATCTAGAAGAAAAGCATCGGCTATCCATGCCAGAGATCCTAGCACGAAGCGCAGAAGACTGGAAGTTTTGTGTTTAGGGCAGTAGCTAACAGATCAATGTTAGAGGTTCGCCAAAGTTTCCACAACTTCTGACATACTTGCGGAAGAAGCAACCATTCTGACAAAAGACTTACCCTTTCCTGCTGAGTCAATCTGCAATAACATATTTCTTGTTTTCTCCTTGGGAAAACTATGGTATAAGAATGATGTTCATGTATTCTGTCCAAAGGGGGAGTTCCTCTGCTAGTTTGAATAAATTTCTTGATTTGTATTTCCTTATAAAGAAAAAGAAGTTGAATTGTTAGAGCATACTACAATCATCTTGCCTCTGATTAGATGTTCTGTTTGCACAAGACCTTTCAACCTTCCAAGAGCTCTAGGCTGTTTGAATAGATTTTGCTCTCCTATACAGTCCAACTCCCTAATATTTTGATGTTCTTCAGGATGGCTCCCCAACCTAACCCTGACACGATTAAGGACAATGTGAGGTCTGGGCCCTAGAGGTCTAGAGGCAGACCCATCAACAATCTTGACCAATTTCCCCACCAATGAAGAGAACACAGACCTGAAGAGAGTCCAAAAACAAGACCTGACACATACCACGGGGGCCAAGTGACTGAAAACAGGTAGCAACTTCTCGGCTTGAGACTTTTTGTAGAACGCTTCAAATTTGAGATGGTAGACAGTTGAGAGAGAGGTGGCACAGTGCCTCGAGACAAGCCTTTATTCCTTGGCAGAGGAGAAAACCTACTGATGTAGGGCAGTCAAATCTCTGAAGCCTTCTCTCTCAAGGAAGACCCAAAAAGATCAATCACTATGGAGGGAAACCATGATCCTTACCAATAATATACTTGGTCACGTACTTAATTAATGACTCAGTATCTTCAAGTTACTTATCTGTTTCTCCTGAACCACATAGGAAACACTAGAAAACGGAGCAGGAGTGAGAGAAAATAACACCATAAGAAGAAGAAAGAATAGATGCAGTAGACTTATGACCAGACCTAACTGTCTGTCTACATAAACTATCAGCCAACAGCATGAAGATGTAAGCTAATTTTAACAGTAGGTAAGATTCATCCCAAATAATTTTGGTTTACACATAAATCTTACTACAGCAAGATTAGCATGAACAAATATGTTCATGTGATACTTCTATAAATGGTAATAACGTGCAAAACATTTTCAGGTTCGAATGTTATACTTATTTATAATAATTTTTATTCAATCTCTGTTTAAAAACCACATGTCATATTCATGTGGTTTTTAAAAAGTTCTCTTGGGATGTCATGTTTGTGTGGTGTTTTTACAAAGGGTAACTGAGCAATAAAATGTTATTCTGTATTTCAAATATTTCATACTGTGGTGTTTGTTTTTCCATTGCCTGATATTTAAAAAATTACTGCATATGCCTATATCCAATACTGTCAAAATCTTTAAACATTGCAACCACTGTAGACGCACTGAGACACTGTTGGCCAAGAAAATTTCTGATAAAACAAAGCTATGCAGTTTATATCAAATACAGTTTTCCGGTTCCCTGGTGTGCCAACTTCAGAAAAGCTTATGAAACATCAAAATCAATAAACTTTAGAAAACCTGCAGCAAAATGATTTAAAATAAATGCACTAAAAAAACTACATTCACTACTTCAATGCACTGAGACAGTCAACCTAAAACATCTTGGTATGGTAAGTGAAAGTGGTAAGACCCTATTCTTTTCCTTTTAAAATTTTCCTAATAAAAATTGGAATGTCTTCAATTCCATGGAATACAGTTATCTGTGAAGCTGCAAGTAAAATGAGGGTGCTTATGTAGTTAGTTAGAACTGACAGGTTTCATAAAATCAGGTGATAATTTGGCAAGGAAATACGATGAATCTGATTGCTTTTTCTGCCTTAGCGTAGTGACAACCTAGACTGATACGCAAAATATTCTACTGTACACCTATGAACAGGCCTTGGTAAGAAAATAATAATTCTTTGATGATGAATACCCAGTTTTTGACAGTTACTGGAAAAACTATAAATAAACCTAATAATAAAAGTCTGAAGGGTCACTGTTCCACACTTGTGGCATGATCTTTCAAATGACATCTCTGCAAAACACTTGGAATTATGCAGATGATATTAAGACATATTACAGAGGGAGAGAAACTTTACCTAGGAAGTTGAAGATAATCACCTTAAGCAATCACAAATAACAGTGCTTGAATTGCAGTACTTTTAAGAAAATACAATTCTCTTCTTATTCCTTGCTTCCATATCTGTATGCTACATTTTGTACAATATTATGACTGTATAAAAATGCGTTGGGTAAAATTTTAAGGCAGAATGATTCCCGTATAACAGAACGGTCCCAGTTACCCTTTAAATAGTAGAAATTATGAGTGATAGAGAAAAATCATACAAGCCATGAAGTACTATAATGTCTGAATTCATTTTGGAGACAGTTATGTAATTCTTTTTTGCAAAGTACTACAGTATTAACCACCTATTACAGTCATTACCTTCCTGCTCTTCTTCACTCGCTCCAGATTACACAAACTAATCATTCCATCGTGAAAAAACATCTCGTCTTTGAAAAGGTGTAAAGCACTAGCCAAAAGTCAAAAGTAATACTAAAATCTTCACAATTACATTTAAACTTTCAGCACATTCAAAACTGAAAGCAGGTAATTCCAGAGGACTGGATGTTGAATATTAAGCATTTTACTAGTCACTTAGGTTTGTGTTCCCAAAAGACAGCTGAAATATACAATTATGACGTACTGTATTTAAGTAATGCTCCCCTTTACACTGACTTTGGGTTCTTACATCCCTAAAACATTCCTAAACAAAAAAAAATATGTGTCCATACCCCTTGGAAAAGCTATATCTCCATATTTCTCCAAAGCTATTTGAGCCTCTAGATACAGAGCATCAAATCGATTGAAGAAGAAATCCCAGGTAAGAATTCGTCGATCTGGTAGACGAGAGCTGAGTTGGTGCAATGCTTGAATAATCATTGGCCTGTCCATAATAACGCTGTCGAACTGAAAAGAAAATTAACACTTGATCATCAATCAAACTTGGCAAAATTAGATATTGCATTTCATATGCTGTACAGTGCCTGCAACAAAGAAAAGAAGATTAATAACTTTTATACAAACCTGTTGCTCTAAACACCAGCACAGTGCCCGGAGTCCACTGTCTGGTAGTGTTGTCAAATACAACGAGGCTCTTTGGGCTACTGATACATTGATGTCATCTAGTGAAGCAATAAGAAAGCAGAATGCATGTGCTATGGCTGCTTGAAGCCCAGGACAATGGCGCACTGAAGAGACACCCAAGAATCTTCCAATGACAACCACTTTTTCAACTGAAATGACAAAAATTAAGGAAAACAATCAACTTGACTATATATTTTTTATAGCATAGCCGCCGTTCGTCCACAAAGGAGTTACATTCTTATGGTCCCCCGCCCCATACCCCATAAGACAGACCAACCAATCTCAAAGAATTCTCTTAAAATTGGCCTCAGCCAGAATAGTGCTAGTTGGCACAGTGATACAATATAAAAGCCTCAGGACAAGAGGGTTCTGTCTCCTGCCCTACAACAACTACCTTGGTTTTATTTTATCCTACTCGCTCAGATAAGACAACAGTGTGTATGACAGCTATCATCCCCATTATATTCTGGTCTGTCACAGAGTTCATGTGTTCCCAGTGTTTAATCCAGAAGTAGTGTTCGACATTGCATTTGTCGATTATCATAAAACACCATTCAAGCTAAGTACATACGAGGTGTGATCTCAAAGTATCAGGATTGTTGCTATAGTAAAGGAGCTAAAATATGCAGAATGAGGGCCACTTGGCACAGATTGATCTTGACCCCCACTGTGCATGCACACTAAGTTTTTAGCGTCCTAGCTCAATTCCGCTCTTTACAGCAGTGCTTGGAAGGAAAGTGTGTAGTGCGTGGTCATCGCACTGACTACAATGGAGAAAGTTGAGCAGTGAATCTGCATCAAATTTTACTAACAAGCTTGGTGATACCAGTGCACAGACCTATGCAAAGTTGCAAAAAGTGTATGGAGAGGAGTGTATACAGTAAGCCGCACACGAGTGTACAAGTGGTTCAGACGTTTTCAAGATGGTCGACAAAATGTCGATAGTGACAAACATTCTGAGAGACCCGCAACCAGTAGAAATGAGAAAAACATCATTTTCTTCGACTACAAGGGAATTGTTCATCATGAGTATACTCCACTTGGTTAGACAGTAAACAAGGAATACTACTGTGACATGTTCGAGCATTTGAGGAAAAACGCCAGAATTGCATGCGTCTGGTAAGTGGCAATTGCACCATGACAATGCACCTGCCCATTCAGTGCAACTTGTGCAGCAGTTTTTGGCCAAGCACAACATCCCCCAGGTCCGACAGCCACTGTATTCTCCAGATCTTGCCCCCTGCGACTTTTTCCTCTTTCCAAAAGTCAAATTCCACTTGAAAGGAAGAAGATTTCAGGACATCGAGGAGATCCAAGTAAATGCAACAAGGTAACTGCTGATTATCCTGGAAAATGAGCTCCAGGAAGACTTCCATCAATGGAAACAGTGCTGGATTAAGTGTGTGGCTCCCTAAGGGGACTAATTCAAAGGAAAATGGTATGTGTTGTAGATTTCTTTTTATAACACCAGTCCTGATACTTTATGATCACACCTCGTAGTTTTAAGACTCAGTGAAAAGTTTTAGTTCTTTAAAATTTTAACAGGAAGGCTTATATTTGTTGAAACTGGCCTAGACCAACTATAAGAGAATTCTTTGAGATTGGTTAGTCTGTCTTATGGAGTCCTGGGGGACCATAAGATTGTAACTCCTTTGAGGACTCACAGCGGCTACCAATATTACTGTAGGTTTTCTTACGTCAAAACCTGTTATTTGAAAGATAAATATAGTCATCAAGTGCCCTACCATTTCTGTGATTTTCTAATGTCTTGTTAGTCAGAAACAAGTTTCAGAATACAATCATAATAATTAATGTCTTTATTACCAAGTATGAAATCAAAATACAATCCAAGTAACCATTATAAAAATTTAGACAATTTATCATTCAATCAATGGAAACAGTATCGCTATCAGTTTTGTGTGTTTACTTCTAAATAAATTTTTAGTGAAGTAAGAAGGGAAAAAGGGCAAGGAAGACACTGCTCCAACATAAAAACCTTAACATGAGATGCTATGGTGCAATCCTAATCCTATATTACTGATAACTAATCCTTGCACTGCACATGTAAGAATTAGATAATAATATTAGCTCCTATTTGATACTACAAGATTAATACATGAATACGTAATTTTAAATAAATAAACTACTGTTTGAAAAGAAAAGAATTGCAAAGACAAAGGGCATTATGTTTTTAAATGTTTTTTAAGCAATTTTTAAGGATATAAAGAAAATAAAATGCTAGGAATAGTGCTTGATGGTCGGAGGGTTTTTATCCCAGGGTAACGACATGCTCTCTTCTAAACAGAGGCATAAGAGACTTCAAAGAATGAAGGAAAAAGTAGCTAACTTATCGGGGGAAGCCAATGAATAAAGCCAATGAACAGGGAGAAAATGAATTACTTTACTGCACACCATACAACTGAAAGCAAGTGGTGGTAAGAAGTCTAAGAAAAGCTCGTGAGCATTACAGAAGAGTTGTTGTAAAATGTGAAGTTGAAAAAAGTTTTTTTCTCTTATCATTTATACACTGGATCCTAAATATATATTTCATTAATGGATTTCCCATTAACTGATAAAAAAGACTGTACCTATAAAAATACTTGAGATGCCATTATTTACATACCTGCTTGAAATCTTACTTTCCAATCCTGATGGGTGAAGTTATTTTCACAAAGCTTCCAAAAGATGTCTGCACCACAAGGCAACGTCAGAAAATGAAGCAGCAACTGCACACCCACTTCAGCAATGTGTGACCATTCAGCCTCAATCAGGGACCACATTCTAAAAAAATGACATGGAACTAAATATACGCTCACCTGAACAAGATTATGTTACCCATTTCATTTTTTTGGTATATGTCTACCAGAAAACCTGAAAATTTCAACTTGAATTCTCTGACCTTTAGTATGACCTACTTTTTATTTTACCTGGACCTATATTCACATGCTATCAGTCTTCAACCCTTTATAATTATACTGAGAACATAATTTCTTCTAAATGAGCCAATTTTTCCATTTTCATTATCAGACTGAGTACTATAGCTCCTATTAAAATTAAAGAAGAAAAGAAATTACGCCAATATTTCCTAAAAACCACCAAAAGCATATCATTCCATCTCTTTTGCTTTGCAGTGAACACTCTTAAACAGTAAATATTCTCAATAAAAATTGCTATTACAAAAGTATACATATGAAGGTGTGCTACAAGAAAGAATATTTACACTGTTCACTGAACCAAACTTAGAATTTATTGCATACAAAATCCTTCTGATTTTAGTAGCCATATTAATTTACAAGACGTAGCATCAAAATTATGGGGAAAGTAGACAGTGCATATTATGGCATATAAACTGCCTGGATCATGAATAAAGTAGCAGCAACCTTATCCTGCTCGTTTCTTTCGCTCCTCTTAAAATATCAATTAAAACTCAGAGAAACATATACTTACATTTTTATAGATTTGTTTTCTTGACACCATATCAGAAAACCTCGATGATCATTAGCAGCATGAGCCATCGCTTCACCATGCAGAATTAAATACTTCAAGCATTCACACATATGATAAATAACGTCTCCATCTTCTGAAGTCTCAAGTCCCTGGAACCAATGATTTCCATTCATCATTTTGTAATTATACATACATATATAAATAGCATCAATGCAATACAATTACTACCTACTTAATTTTAGATTTTGATCATACATTCATTGATGTTCTATATATCCCTAAACTGACACATAGTCCTGAAATAAGTTAATTTTCCCTTCAAAATACACACAACCCAAAATTACATGGAAATACTAATAGGCATTAGGTAAAATTACACTTAACAAAGATCGCTAAGAACCTAAAAATTATATATGTTGATGATAAGCCTTGTTCATGAAAAGATAGTAGATTTGAAGATGATTTTCATGAACATGTAATAACAGGCAGTCTACTTATTTTTATTAATTATAAGTTTATTATTTTCAAACAAAGCTATTATAAGGAACAGAATTAATGAATATTTATACAGGGTGTCCATAAAGTCTCTTTACAATTTAAAAAATATATTACAAAAGAAAATGAACAAATATGTGGAAATTATGACACAATGAGTAGCTATTCAAGTTTTTTGCCTCATTTAATACACCTCTACATGGGCACCATCAGTTGCACGAAGCACATCAAGACATTACTCGATTTCTTGCCATGTTTGCTGTAGCATAGCCTCATCAATGGTGGCAATGGCATCAGTTATCTTTTGCTTGAGATCAGTGATGTCCCGTATCTTTGTTTCATACACGATATTTTTAACATAACCCCATAGAAAGAAGTCCAGGGGAGTGATATCTGGTGAACGAGGTGGTCAGAAAATTGGCCCATCCCTTCCAATCCACTGGTCTGGAAATGCTTCATTTAGGAACCCACGAACATGCAGTCCCCGATGTGGTGGTGCACCATTTTGCTGGAAAATGACGGTTGGTTGAAAGCCATCTAGTTGTGGTGCCACATATTTAGTCAAAAGGTCAAGGTAAACATCTGCAGTAACTGATGTCTTGTTGAAGAAATATGGAACAAAGACTCAATTACACATGATCCCACACCACACGTTCACCTTTGGACTATCTCGGTGAAGTTGCCTAGTCACTTGGAGATGTTCTGATCCCAAGATTCTCACATTATGTGTGTTTAGTTTCCCTGAAACATGAAAGGTTGCCTCATCACTAAAAGAAACTCAGTTGAGGAAAGTTTCATCCTCAGAAATTTGTTCCAGCAAGTTAACTGCAAACTCTTGTCATCTTGGTTTATCATCTGGCTCAAGTGCCTGTATGAGTTGCACTTTGTAAGCGTACATTAGCAAGTTCTTGTGTAGGACTTTGTGCACCGTTGAACGTGGTAGCTGTAAATGTCTGGCAGCAGTATGGATGGACTTTGTAAGAGAACGATCAAAGGCTTGTCGTACACAATCGATGTTTTCCTCAGATGTTCTTGGTTGTCCACTCCTTCCTTTATCTAACACTGTCCCTGTTTCCATAAATTTCTTTTTCTATGCACAAATTGATGGACATAGCGGTGGATCTCTTCCATACTTGATTCTGTAGTTTTGCTGAGTCTGCACATCCGATTGTTTCAATAAACCATAATACACATTGTATATATATACAGTAATACCCCGAACTCGCACGATTCGAGTTGCGCGAATTCACAGACACACAAACTTTTCATTGGGACCTAACTAATTAGCATACATGAGTTTTTCACAGACACGCAAACATTTGCAAATACTGAGAAACCCTTCAAAAGTGTTTATGTTCTGTTTTTTATGTAATTTATAAGTTTTCAAGCTTTAATGTGTAAATTAAATAACAGTACACTAATTTTCAAATATTAATAAGATTAATATACAATTAAATAATAATAATAATAATAATAACAATAATAATAATAATAATAATAATAATAACAATATAATAATAATAATAATATAACTGTAATTACAAAATTCCTGTGTGATATGTATTTTAAACAAATATTTTCCCTCATCTTCTGTAAGAAGCTCGAAGGCAAAATGCTGTCAGACATGTCACTTGAACATGACAAGAAGGGGTGGTATTGCTCTCTCTCTCTCTCTCTCTCCCTCTCTTGTTAGTAGTTAGTGCAACCTACATATCACTATTTCTCTGTATGTCTTTAAGTGTACAGTACATAATTTTAAATTGATCTAATTTTGCCTGTAACGTTTACAAACTGTAAATGCACCATTCTAAAACATAGAGACATAGAGCATTTCAGAACACAGAGAAAGAGACAGAATACAGAAGTTTTTAAAAACAAGGTTGAGAAGACTTCTAAAAATAGATCGGTGGAATGGGAGGAGAGGGAAATAGTATACTAATCTTCACACTCTCCAATATTCTTACATTAACCATCTATTTCTTTTTTTAAGGGTAATGCATTAAGCTAACTTTTAAATGAAATTACAGTAACTTTAATTTCATTTAAAAGTTAGTTTAATACTGAATTTCCATCTTTTGATATCTAATGTAAGAATAACTTCTCTCTCTCTCATGTTATTCTCTCTGTCTCCATAATAATTCATAAATAATTTAATTCGATATTTCAAGTAAGGACAATCTCTCTCTCTCTCTCTCTCTCTCTCTCTCTCTCTCTCTCTCTCTCTCTCTCTCTCTCTCTCTCTCTCGTTCATAGTTAGCGCTCACATATTTTTACAACTTATTATTTCTCTGTACATCTTTACTTGTACAGTAGAGTTTAAATTGATCTAATTTTACCTGTACCGTTTATGAAGTGTAAATGCACGAGCGTGGCAAATACGTTCTTAAACATAGAGACATAATAACTAAGAGTTGTATTAGTCAAAATAAAAAACAGTTTGTTCATGAAAAAGCATTTCAGAACAAAGAGAGACGTAGAATAAAGAAGTTATTAAAAAGAGGTTGAGAAGACTTCTAAAAATATGTCAACCATTTATTTCTTTTTTTAAGGGTAATGTATTATGCTAACTTTTAAATGAAATTACAGTAACTTTAATTTCACTTAAAAGTTAACTTAATAATTTGGGAGCATGATTAGGGTCATATTTAGTGTTTAAACTTCAGAAATAAACATTTATTCACCTTGTGCGAGGGGTTCTGGAACCTAACCTCACACACACACATATATATATATATATATATATATATATATATATATATATATATATATATATATATATATATATATATATACAGTACAAGGTTTGTCTTGTATCCCAAATATATCTGTCCAGAAGCATTAGTTTTATGCAGCTAATCAGGCCTCTCACGGCTACAACATAAATTTTGAGTACAGCGACTTTAGCAGAGCCAAAGATTGAAGAACACTGGTTATATGGTCAGCGCTTGGCATAAAACAACTGCAAGCAGTACAGGCTCTTCAGTCAATTAAGTAAAGCATTATTGAAATGACCTGCTAAATGTCCCAAGCTACTTCACTTAGCTGATTTTCAACATAACAGTGAAACTATGTTATTTGTTCTATCTACAGTATAGTTTCATCAATCTTTTATCAAAGGTCCTTTGACTAAGTTTCAGTATGGTGTACTTTATCAAATAACTGAAGCAAATAGCAATATCAATAGTAGTATTGCAATAAGTAGTAAATCTTACCGAAGAAAAAGACTAAACTAAGGATGACATGCAAAATTAACTTACAAGTAAAGTTGTGTAGATAACCTGAAGATGCGAGGGCAATTCTTCAAGTTTAAACTTGAACTTCCCCTGGGAAGTTATCCAGAAGGAACCAGAGTCTTCATCGTCCTGTTGCGTTGTATCTATAGGCTCGTCATCTTCTCCAACAACGCTTGGTTTAGCAACATTAGCAGTTGCATTGGCTACAAAGATATCAGGTCTTTTAAACTAAAATATTGTGGATGGAAATTAAAGACTAATTGTGTTTCATATAAGCATAGTAGTTTTTACCACTTTTAAGCACGTAGATGCACAGGCATTTTAAATATCCATCTCCAATCCTTCTAGTCATTTTAGTTGAAAACATCAAACTAATTGTAAAAGAAATAAAGTAAGGATTTTTAGACTTGTCATAATCTCCCCAATAACATATCAAAAGTAGAAAAATCTAAGTATGGAAAAGCCACCATATTGGCTGCCATCTTGGATTTACTCTCGAAATCTATAAAATGCATATATTGCTCCGATTAATTTCAAATATATATCAAATAGAAAGTTTTTTGAACCAGGAATCATATAAAGACTTCATCTAATTTTGTTTCTATCATGTTCCATTTATTACAAAATGTTAATAATAGAGATAGTTATGAACATTATAATGATATGGCAAGTGTTTGAAAAAACTTTGTTAAACTTGTACAAAATCATTTAAATTACTGTACATTCTTTGAAAAAACTACTAATGCAATTCAAACACTACTGTCATTTCCAACATATATCACTCTCCATCAGAAACACCATCGTCATGTACTTCTATACTGAAGTTACTGCTGACTATATCGTGGCATTCACTGCAAGCTGATGAACATTCCAAACCATGTTTTCTGCATGAGTACCTTGAAGTACTACAATCTGTCTTGCATTTACATCTTATGATATCGAGCAGAACTGGTGGTGCTGGTTGAAGGTCAGTGAGCACTGGCAGGAGTTGACCACCCTGTAATTTCCAACCGCAATCCTCTGGTAGAAGAGATGTATTGCCTTTCCAATCTTGAACTTGGTAGTAGACCTGCAAGTTATGGAATTTAGCAGCAGCTGAAGTCGGTGGAAGTTACTGGGCTTGAACAGCTTGAATCATATTATTGTTAGCCACCTTTGTACTGAAACATCTGTATCGTAGTTCATCCAAGGTATCAGATGTCTTTCCTCCATACATGGCACCAATAGCATTTTCCCCGGCGGTAATTATGTCTTCTTTCAGACTGTTTGCATTGTTGAATACTTTAGCATACTCCATAAATTATGTATTTTTCATGATCTTCGTTAGACCTTTGCTGCCAATCCCAAACAACTATGACGTGGTGTCACACCCCAAAATGGCATGAATATAAAACCATCCTGTTGCAGACATTTAATCCCAATAGCGACTTGTAGTTTGAATGTTCCATTGTCGGATGTTAGTTGCACCAAGCTTCGGTTCTGGTTTGAATATTACTTTTTTATCTTCCATTTTAACATAGAAACACAGGAGCATCAGGACATCAGCGTCATCTGCAATGACAACAACATCTCTTGTTCAGACGCCCCACCTGCTGTCTGGGTGATCAGAAGGTCTGCATCTCCACGTGCGTGTATTGTCTGACATCCAACACCTTCAAAGCTTTCACCACTAAGCATAATAAAAAAATGCTGCTTATTCCTTTTGTTTGAAAAAAAAATATCCTTCTTCACTGTCACTTTCATGTCCATAGAAAATAAAACGTTAGGGGAGCTTTTACCTTCACTTCTTCCAATGTGAGTGGCGTCCTTAATGGAAGGACCATCCAAATTTCCATCAAACACAATCACAACCGATTTACCATACCTTGTAAGAACATAGTTTGTATAGCTATTACAGATGTCTGAGAACAGCATACCAACCGACCATAATCGATGCAGCAAAGAATCTCCATCGAGTACATAGAGTGAATCAGAAAGTGGTGTTTCTGCTGCAGCTATCTGACATTTCTCCACCTTGGCCCACATGGCACTGGCCAGAGCCAATTTATTTGCTTTTCTTGGGAGGACTGAATTGGCAAACAAAGATGCTGGATAGCTACAAAGCTCATACTTGAATATGCCCTCTTATCTATGTCCTGTTGTTCAGAAACAAAAGCAATTCTTTGGAATAGCAATTGTGGGTCATTATTGACGACTTCTTGACCTGCTTTATTATTCTTCGATCCCATTGTAACAGCCTGTAAATTTGTTTGAATGAATAGTTCCAAATGTTCTGACTATGCATGGACTGGAGAATTAGATCGCCAGCTTCTTTTGCTTTGTCAACGTTGACATCACCATGAGCAACCACTCCTGATGTCAAACTGTGCAAATGTTCATCAGTACTAAATGGGCTTCGATCCAATAAAAATGTCAAGGTTTTCCTGGTGTCTCAGCAGTCTTTTGTCTGCCTGGTGTATGAAGCTTCTTTGTGTTGTTCACTTGTATTATACACGACAATAGTAAACTTTTACATGGCACTGTTGGCCTCGGTGCATGGAATCATGGACTGAACCCATACTTGTCGCTGTGCTTCTGTCATTCCTCATCCTCTAGTTAACCCTCCTGTAGAATTTGATGCTTCTCATCAGTGCCTGTTCAATGATAAGATCCCTGGAAAGACCTCCCCAGTACTCGTTACTACGATGAACAACATGTAGACCTTTTTGGAACTTGCTGTACACGATCTGGTGAGACTTCTTAAGCTGTTGCATCTTTTGGGGGTGTACATACACTGTTTGTGTACAACTTGTGCCCTGCTGCTGCAAAATATGGCAGCATATCATTTAGAGCTAACAAATGTACATTCGAGTCTCCGGTACGCTCTACCCAAAGGAAATTTTTTAAACTGTCGACCATTATCATGTACTGTACCCATAATCTACCAGTTCTGAAGTTAATCGGAGCAAGTTATGCATTTTATATATTTCGAGAGTAAATCCAAGATGGCGGCCAATATGACAGCTTTCCCATACTTACATTTTTCTAGATTTTTGATATGTTGTCGGGGATGTTATTCCAAATCTAAAAAAACTTACTTTGATTCTTTTACAATTAGTTTGATGTTTAGCTTTTTGTTCACCTAAAATGACTAGGCTACACAGACTTAAATTGCATGTATTATTGGTTTGGTCCAATAATTCCCTCTGAGACACTTTAAAAGGCATTTTCTTGTCTTTTTTTATAAGTATTAACAATATTAATGAAGAAATTTGTTGAAAATATTTTCCACAATACTTTAATAAAACTCCTGTCTCACTAAAAGCTGACAGCCTTCCTTTGTACTACTTGATGCATAGCTTCTCTCACAAACCACATTCGATCATGTTGCAGATATTGGCCTAATTCCTTTGTGTCTAACTACAGGGCAAGACAACTCAACTACTGCATATAACAAAGCAAATGGGAAAAGAGCAAAATTATTTTTATGAAACATCAATTTGCTTGGTTTAAAATTCTTTTTAAAGTTCCTTGGTAGATCTTTCTAAATTATATAGTACCTGTACATGATAAATTCTTATACCACAAAAAGTTAATCTAAAGGGACTATTATACTTTTTTCATTTATTTTTTTTTTTGCGACTGTAAGGCCACAAGACACATTTCTCATCTCAGGGGCTTCCTAAGGGATACAATAGTGTTACTGATGCAGTCAGATTTAGTGGAATTCTTTATAAATGGTGTTTTATACCTGTGCCTGAAATGTATCATTTAGGTCTGAGTTGAAAGATTCCATTAATAACTTCACATTATTTTGAGACTTTAAACATTAGAAGGTTTCTTTCCTGATACACAGACAGCTGGTGTATTTTAATAAAAACATAATCTGTTGGATAGAAATGACATAGTCTAAGAATGAGATAAGTCAATTGTTAGAGAAACGTCTTTTTTTGAGTAAATTATTCTCCACCTCTGTTTTACACAAAAAAAAAACTGCTTAAGGTAACTAATATGCTTTTCACATACGTATTTGATAATAACTCTTAGGTAATACAGTTAGGTTGTTTATCAGGGGACTGTCAAGTTTCATATCGGCTTAAGGAGGAACATCAACCATCACTGTAAAATTAAGATTAGCCCATTCACATGACAATTTGCAAACATGTTTCCATTATACTTTAATCTACTGATCGAACGTCATTTAGCAAAGTTATTTTGTGGTGTTACAGCGAGTGACACAATTTATGGTTGCGAAATTCAGGATTTCATGTTTTCTTAAATATTAGGACTACAACTTTTGCTGGGAGTACTGATTCCGAATTACAATTTAGGTTTTTTCTTTCCACAACATTTACTACATTTGATATTTTCAAAGTTGAATTCTAAAAATCATACATCATATACTTACCCACATCCTCTTCAGTTAACGTGACAGCCCTAGCCACTGCTTTTACCACATGTTCCTGGGGCATATTTGCTGCTATATCCAATTCCCCTACAGTTTCAACTGTTGCAGTGACAATCTATGCAAATAAAATGTAAAACATGGGGGCATTATAGATCTGTGAGACTTCAACACAGTATAAGGAAACAATATGCAAAAAAAGTTCTCAGAAAATACAAACATGTTATACAATAAACTAAGATTTCAGTTCCAATAGTTCACCTATCAGCTAAGGTTACTGTTATTATAAATTACTTTAATAAGCCAATGAGTTTAAATTATACACCCCTATAGGGCTCACCCACAGGATTTGTATTAAATACAAAAGTTGGAGCAAGGGTAATTTAAAGAGGTTAAACTGCACAGAGAAACACCAAGGGGAACAGATGAAAATTAAAAGAAGCAAAACGGGATGCAACAAAGAATATCTCAAAATCCAAAGGAAACCTTCCCACACAATTATACAAAACCAGAAACAAACCTTCACACAGACTTTTACTAAACCAAAGGAAAGCTTCACATAGAATTTCTCAAAAGTAAAAGCAAACTTTTCCAAAGACTTTCACAAAACTAGGGAATAATTTTCCATTACAATTTCTCGGGCCAAAAATAGACCTCCCAACAATATTTCCCAAAAACAAAGCACTTCCTCAAGATTTTCACAAAACAGAAAGTAGACATTTTCGCTAAATCATTTTTACATTGCTCAAGTAATCATATATACTCTAATACACGAATAAAATATTTACTGGAATATACAGAGATCGTGTACATGAGGATTATATTTTTATCATTGGCATCAAATATAACTTGATATTCATGGGAATATATTCTTATAATTTCCTGTTTTAAATGTTGGCTATTCTATATAATATATGCGTTTAATCCGTATGTATGTTCATTTGTTATATGAAATAACGATGTATACTGTTCTTAATCTTCAAGCTTTATCTTATCTATTTTTATTTTTTTAATTTTTTACATATATTTTCCTTTCTGTTAATTTTTCTGTTATCATATTACTTCTCTTATTTGTTTTCCTCACTGTAATACTGGGGGGAGGAACTCTGTCAAGTAGAGAATGGAAGGCCTTGGGGTCCATTCTTACATAACTTTAGAAGCATTTGTTGGTCCCCTATGCAGTTCTCTTAAAATAGTAGCACGACTTCCTAGAGCTTTCCTTTCCATGAACCGGCTTTTACATCATTCCTCTTTACCCAGTGCTCCTCTATTCTTCACACATATGCTTATCAATAATCAATAAGGCACAGAATGCCAGTTGATTTCTGTTCTTCTGGCTATGAGCTATGCTGCAATTGTTGTACCATGCTCACCTTCACCCAGACTTTGACTGGCCAGACACAGCTGTGTGGACAACAGACTTTTGTCTGATTACAGATTTTGTATGTCAATGGACTAAGTCTCACATGGACAGGAGCCCTGGAGGGACCTTAAGAGTGACTTCTTTGAGGACGATCGACGGCTACGCTATTAAAAATGAGAGATTTTCACTACTTTACATAATCCTGTTCACCGTGAAATACCATTTTTAAAGTAGTTTTTAAATTTTAGTTTTTTTTATTTAAGTTTTTAATTTTTAAAGTAGTTAGTATTTTTCATAGGTATACAACCCCTAATCTTTCATATCTGGAGTACCTTTCACACATGCACTGGACCTGGCCCATGTACTAATCAACAAGAGAGGTACCCATGAAGGTGGGGGAAGGATATGCCCCTTCACCCAATTTTCCCCACTGGTAGAAGTGGGAAGGCAGAAGAAAGTTTCCTTCATTATGAAAAGTTAAGATTTGTGTACATCACCTATGAAAAATACAAATTACCTAAAAACAATTGTTATTTGCTCTCTGGCAGTCCTTTACCACTACTTGATTGCTCCGACATCCTTGCCATGAGGGAAAACGCAACACCCCCAACTTCATGCCACCCCCATTAGTAAATCCTGAAGAACCCGGAACTCACAGGAGGACGAAGTACTGACGGTCGGCAGCTTTACCCACTAGGTTAAGGTAATCAATGGGTTTAGAGATAGCCCTACCCTTCCCCTTGTTACAGAACAGGAGTTTGTAGGGTACTCCCTTGTTTCCCTCTGCCTTCTTTTGTAATGCTCCCACTGAGGAGACCACAAAACACATTCAGAGCAGGGAGAAAAATGAGAACATTCCTTTCCTTTGCAAGAAAAATAAAAAGAATGTGGATCTACCACCACACGAGACATAAAACAATTGCAAGCCCTATCACGGCCTACAAAACGATCCTCATCATGTTTACACTCCATGCTGGTAAGTACAGAAAACAAAGTAGCATAAAAACACCCAAAATAACACAAAACATGCTCAAGAGCTCCACTTCACGAAGTGCGAGTGTAGGAAACAGAGAGGTGTGGTGAAGCACAAAAAACACAAAAAGGCATAAATCAGGCATGCAAAATAAGAAGTATATCCTTTTCCCCACCTTTGTGGGTATCTCCCTTGTTAGTTAGTACATGGGCTGGATCTACTGCATGCACGAAAGGCACTCCAGATACAAAAGGAACAAACAGTAATTAATGACTGGTATTTTAGGAATAGTTGTGGAGATAGCACTAACACAAAAGTTTAAATGGAGGAAGCTGTTCATAATGCAAAAGATTATTGTACATTTTCAAGTACTGCAGAAATATTACTACACACCTGAGGCATATTGGCCATTATTGACATGAGACCCCCTTCCTTTACCGGGGGTGGAGGCCAAGGCTTAGGAGAATGTCCAGTGCTTCCAGTCTGAGCATCGTGGGAAGATAACTCAGGACTTTTGTTAGCTTGAGATGACTCTACTTCTTGAGGAATAATATCAGCCACCTAAAAATAAAACAAAAAATCTATTCACAATCATATTTTGTAGTGCAAAACTATCAAACTACATAGATACTGGGAGTAACTTTGAATGGGATGCATAATTTCTTCAGCTAACCTTTATAATGTTATGCAAGTTTTAGTCATCTGACTACAATTTTAATGTTTCATGGCATTTCTGTTGTATTTTTATTTCCAAAACTGGTTGAAAATGAAGTTGAATAACAGAACTTAAAATGTGACAGTTAACTAGTAATGAACAATAGTTTTACTCATGAAGGGCTGATGGAAGTGTGCATGAATGTAGCCTATAAAATCATTTTCCTAAAGGAGATCTGTAAATTGCACAGAAAAACTACACAACAATAATGACACTTTGGACATGTGCGCTGGCCCAATGAAAGCAAGCAGCCATGCATCAACATTGGGCCTGTTGAACAAAACTTCCAGTTGTATAGACACCAACAATAGGTAATCATCCCTACAAAAACCGACGGAAGGATTCAAGGTTATTTACAGAGAAAGCTGTTATGGTCAGCTATTAAAAGCTGAAGTAACCATTGGCACCCCCAAACCAGTTCTAAATGCACTAGAGTTGGATCACATACCCCCATCCAGCAGGAGAAAGAATACATGAACGACCAATGGCCAAGCAGTATGCCCTCAAACACTTGTCACATTGCACCTGCACACAATACAAAACCTCCCAGTGAAGCCCAAGTAACATCTCTGTTTTCTTGGGTGATATCTGCATACTTCCTTCTTATAAATTATTGCATATATACTTATTTGTGTTATAAATAAAATTATAAAAACATAATATTATTTATACTTTATTCATGGATAATCATTTCTCGAATACTTTTTGTCATACATGGATATTTTAACACTTTATGAAAATAATCATATATAGTACAGCCTATGTTTCTGGGAGGTTAAACTATCACAGTATTGCGTTGTATGTACTTTTAGAAACGATTAATTTTATAGATATATAACTGAATAAGTGAATAGTTATTTCAGACTGAATCAAACTATCAAAACACCAGTTAGGATAGACTATTAAGGATTTTACACAGGATGCTGCTCACTAGAGGCCGAGTCGCTCTAGGGTACAGTACTGTGTCGGCTATCTTTCAAACTTTGTTACTTAGCAGATTTTATCACTTACTAAGAGGAACAAACTCCCAAACTGTCCGTTAAGTTGAGTTGTCATTGTACTTCCTTCAAAGAGCCTTGCTGACATTGTGGCAAAAATCACTAGAATAGCATCCTAAAGTGAGTACTTGTAACACAGACCAACTTGAAAAGAAAACTGCACAACAAAGGAAGTTTCTGTATCAAAATTTTTACCCTGTTGTTCTGAATAGCAGCCCGTGGACACAAATAAGCCACAACATCCATCTCCAGCTGATAAAAAACTGTTGTAAGTTCACATGTTGTGCATTCTTGTTCTCCATCACACTTGTGAGGGGACAAGCATGAGGCCCCTACCATGTCGCGGATGAGCGTCATAACAGGGACACTCTCCTTTCCCTCCAGCCCTTGATGCTTCTCTACCTCCTGCACTTCCATCTGGAACAAGAAGAAAATAATCATAAGAAGGCATAACTAGAAAAGAACGAACATTTTTATAATAAAATTAATTATCTGGATACGTACCTACTGTTAAAGTTAGCTTATATCTTTGCGCCACTGGGTACGATCGGCAATCAAAATAACACAAAATAACGCTTGGCTAACCTGCTAGGACTGTCTCTGTAATCACCTGTTTCCCACCAGGTGGCGTTGGAATGTTTACGGTCGTCAAAATTCTTCGTGACCACCCACTAAGATGTGGGGAGGCTGGGTGGGTTTCCACTTTAACAGTAGGTAAGTATCCAAATAATTAATTTTATCATAAAAATATGCATTATTTGGAATGAATCTTACTTACTGTTAAAGTTAGCTGACTACCACATTAAATAAGGATGGTGGGTTAGTGCAGCCAGGTAAATAATAGTTCAGCCAAGCGAACTATGACTTGCTTTGACTGAACATATTTGGCATTCAGCAAGAACAACATAGTCCTCCATTTGTAGAAAAAAAAAATAATTGTTAGAAACTTAAATTAGGATACATAATAGTACATTACCTGTTTGAATAACACATCCAACATCAGCACAAAGCATGTCAAAATAAGTTCTGGGTCAGAATAGTGATCCTCAGGATGATCTGATGGTGGCCTTTCATCATCCGAAAGAGCCGAACTACTGTGAGAATCATCCTCAACTACAGGTTCTGTAACAGGAAAGAAACAACTGACTTACAGGAGACCCCATACTCACACTTTTATCGCTGAAATCTTTTATGTATATTGATGCTTGAAGCTAACATTTAAGAAAAATGTAATAAACTATACAGAAGACAAAATACAACAATCTGAAACAAAATGGTGCCTCTATCTATCCATCTCTCTCTTTTAGGGTAGAGCTAGTTAGGATAAAAGATGTCGTTGAAGAAGACGGGGTGAGATGAGGCAGCGAAAGTAATTAAAACCAGTAAATTTGATTTGGGATGAGAAGAGTATATAAGTAGCTGGGGGAAAAGTTGGTAGAGGTAGGGTATGCAAAATGTAAGGATGAGGTAACAGGATCAGCATAACGTATTTGTGAGCACAGTATAAGAGGAAGGGCAGCAGGATGGGGGGAATAAAGCATTCACGTCAACGTTTTTCTTTACAGGATCTTTCTTGTGCACTTTCCGCCTAAACTCCCATCAGATCTAGGTCTTCTTCTATCCCCTTTTTCTGTAACTTCCTACTGGTCTTGTGATACTACCGTCATTCATAAAACATTGCATTTGTGATATGATCACCTCACCATACTCCAGCCATAAATCTTAACATTCTATGTTTAGACCCTTTTCAAACTATATTTTCCTTGACAGTGCCCAAACTTCTGCTGTATACAGTAGTACAGACACCTATGGTAAGACTGCTATCTCTAACAAAGGGACTTTTTTTTTTTACCAGTAGCCTATCTATCTCTTTTTATTTTATCCATGCTGCAGCTACTCTCGTACTGCTCCCCCATCTCCTGCTTCACAGTCCAATGTGACTCAAAGGTATCAGAAAGCTACCTCTTCTAGGACCTCCCCATTCATCACAAGAGGGTAGGGTTCTCACCTGCCCTCCCTTCCCCCTTTGCTTTTGGAATACATTTTGGCCAAAAAATATATACTTTGGCTTAAGGTATATTTTGTAATACTGAGCACTTCTCGTGACACCATCTGTTACATTTGATCCCAGTAAGAGTTCACCCCCTCACCTTTCCCACAACAACTGCATTACCACTTTCCCGATTGAATTTTCTGTTTCCTTTCTAGCCACAAGAAGCCTTGTTTTACTAATGTTGATTCTCAGTCTTTCCATTTCATTCTTCCAACTTTGAAAATTACTACCATCTCTCTCCCCAGTACTGCTCTTTTAAGAAAAGATCACCAACATAAAGTAGCTCTCAGAGGCAGCCTTTTTCACATTCCTCATATATTTACTTCATATTCTTCTAAAATGCCCACCACTGCCTTCACTCCAGATCTAGTGTTATGGTAGAGTAAACTTTACTAGTTTAATGAATGTGTATTTCTGATACCCTCTACCTCTGTAATGACCACACAATTATTTGTCTTAGTATGCCCTTAAATGCCTTTTCAGGATTCACCAATATGTGGTATTATCTCCTCCTCTTCGAGAAGTACTTTTCATGCAGCCGCCTAATGATAAAAACCACTAATAATGAACTGGTTGCTAGCATGAAGCCAAACAGACAATTATTGATATTAACAATTTTTCTCAGCCTTTCTTCTATCACCTTTTCAAATATATATTCATAACATGCCCAAGTACTGTAGTCTTATTCTTAATTTTTACATTGCTGTGCAACCTCATTTTCTTAGTATATCATTATTGTGAGGCTCTTCTTCCCACTCTCCTAGTCCTATCTCATCCTCTATCAGGTTTTCATACATTCTAATATGGTCATGGGTGACTGCTTTTATAAGGGTGCTTGTTATTCTAGATTGTCCTACAGCTTCTCCATTTTTCATCTCCCTGAAGGCCCTTTTTAATATTTTATACTGAAATGTTCTATAATGCTCCCCCTCTTTTATGCCAACACACTCCAGTTCATGTTCATTTTCTTCACTCTGAAGGTTTTCAAAATACTGCCTCCATAGTTCCTGTATCTCCATTTCCAACTCAGACTTTGGTCCTTTTTTTATTTTTCCTCTTCAACTTTGCTGCCCTGGGTGTTTTGTCCGTGTCCCTGCTTTCTTGAGATTCCGAGTCCATTCCTACCAAATCCTCTTCTTCACAACTGTCACCTGCCTTTAACCTAGCTCCTCTTTTTCATCTACACATCTCTATCCTTCTCCCTCACCATCCTCTGCCAGAGCTTCAGGGGTCTCTCCTCTCCAGTTGCCCTGGTGTATCTTGATTTCACCACTTTGTCTTCTCTTTCCCAACACACTTCTCCAATGTCATGTTGCATACTTTTCCTGCTGCCATCTGTATGCCTTTTTTTTCAGTAGTTTCCATAGACCACTTTTAAATGCTATATTTTCAGACACTTTTTCTTGATACTCCTTTTTTAACACTTTTTCTTGATACTCGGATTTTACATCTTCATCTTTTCACTTTCAATATTTTCAGTTTTTTACTGGCTCTTCTCCACCATCTTTCTATCCCTTACAATTACTTTAGCTCACAGCAATCTAAGCCGTGTTAGCCGAGCCCCGCCCAGTAAAACAGTGCATTTCCCATGATTAGTCAACGATACATTAATACTCTCAAAGTACAGTACTACAATGCTAATTAATATCCAGAGATGCATATCAACTTACCTAAAACAGAAGCACAGGGCCTCCCTGATGTGCTTGTCTTCCTTGATGCTGATGGTGAGTTACAAAGGGCTGTTACCCCATCATGAAACATGGTCAGCAGCAAATTCATGGGAATAACAATGTCTAGGGATGACAAAATCTGAAAAATCCAGAGCAAATTTTTGTTATTCCTGTATAAAGAGAAATATTAACTTTAACATTTACTTATAATAAATGTTCATTTAAAAATACAATTCTAAGGAAATACATTTCAACCTTAAAATACGTCACTTGAAATAATAATAAACTTGGCATTTAAGTTAAGTAAAATTTACTTATAATAAAAGTTCATTTAAAATGCCATTTCGAGGAAACACGTTTCAACCTTAAAATAGGTCACCTGAAAGAATACTAAACTTGGTATTTATATTAAGTAGTTTAACTCATTAAAGTAATCCCTAAATTATCCAGATCGCCACTACCCGGAACTCAACATTTATCCGACACATCTGGACTAGGGATCCAGGCCACAAAGATATGATATATATAAATTTCAAAAAATTTGAACAAACTCCTCAGCTTCCTTCACATTGGAGCTTGCTGTCTCACCATGCCTGGCAACGGAGTGAATGCCGGTCCTCTTTTAAAATGATCAAACCAGCCCCAACTGGCTTTGAATGACTATTCCAATGCCTTGTCCGTCACTGTCCCCAGCGTCCCCCGTACCAAATCCGCATAGATGTCACGTGCCTTCTCACACATGATGCTCTCTGTCATGGTATCTCCTGTGAGCTGCTTTTCATTCAACCACACCAACAGCAACTTCATCTCTTCATGGGCAGAGGTCCAAAGCTTTGAAATAATCTTAATGCCCTTGGCTGGCATTATAGCCTTCATCGACTCCTTCCGTTTCAAAACCATACAGATCATAGAAGTAGTCCGGTCGTACTGCCTCACCAAGTCCATAACACCCACACCCTGATCGTGTTTTTCTATGATTTCATGCTTCATATTCAAGGTAATCGGCCTTTTCTTCTTCTGAGCACTGGTCTTGACACACTTTCTTAGGATCCATGGTGAAAACTAAGAATGTTCAAAAATAAAGGGACAAAGCGAGAAATGCTACACGATGCTGAGGAGATGTTTGCACAGCAAGGTAACCATGTGAACTGAATGAGATCGCGTGGCTTGGGCAGCTCAGTGCTGGCAATGGTGGACGCATTGGGAGATGGTGTCTCCCAGGCTCGCTGGCTTGTAGCTCAAATCTGGGCTCACTTCTTAAAGCAAAAAATTGCGAGTGTGCCGGCTCATATCTTGGAAACTCATATGTTGGCTCACTCATACGTCAAGGTTTGACTGTACTTGTTTTTTCCTGTCAATCATTGATGAACCCTAATGGGTATCCTGGATAAAAGAGGGTAAGTAAAAACTTTAAAATGATGAAAAGGTATGGGAATTTGATCAGAGTATTTTTTCTTTCACAGACCTGGCAAGAAATTGGGATCTTTGCCAGTTTGTGCGCAGTTTTCACATCTGTGTGAGAAGGGTGAGGGAAAACTGGGTAATCACTGTAGGCAAGGGAAAGAGTCCTCTTGTCTTGAGTCCTTTGAGTCTAACAAAAGCACTATTCTATGATAGAATTCTTTGATACATGTTGGTCTGTCTTATGGAGCTCTGGGAGAACCATAAGTATAGCTCCTTTGAGGATGAACAGAAGCTACTAAAAATAGGGGTTTCCTTCATCAAAACCTGTTAGTTTTTCACTTTCTTCTGAGTAGGCAGATTCTGTTGTCAGTTTATATATCTCAAGGTCTCAGCCACATCACTTCATAATGTCTCTGTACACAAAAAATGCCACAATTAGGTTCTTCCATACTGAATGTCAAATATGTTTCAAATATCCCTGGCCATATTACACACATATTTCTGCTGAATTTCCCTTTACTATATGCTGGGTACAGGGTTCCAGTGTATATACACTTGGAGAAGGTTTCCTAGCCATGTCCATATCCAAGCAGAGCTCGTCAACTGTTGAGTGTTTTGAGGGAGCCCCCAACCCACTGAATGAAAATGAAACTGATGTTGAAAGCCAAAACAGATCCACCAAATCCTATAGGAGGATGTGAGTCCCAACTCTCATGGGGTTGAAAATGTGGAGGGGCTTCGGTGGGGACCAGCCGTCAATAAAGATCTTCAGTTCAGATCATAGTTAGAGTGGGTGGACAGCAAGATGGTAGAAAGAGAAGAGAAACGCATGTAAAGTGGAAGGCCTGAAAGTGATAAAAGAGTAGAGACAAACTTCTAAGGTCAAATAAGGGGAAGAGAAAATCCCACTGCTTGAGTGCCCTCTCACCCGTCACAAGGCTTAACTGCAAGACACAAGGTTTTACACGGGAGCCCTGTGGCTTCTTCAATGCAGTCTCGTTAAGATAGTACTAGAGACAAACAACAATCATCTATTATAGTAATAAATAAAAAACATAAAAAATATGACATTAATGGAGAGACATAGGATGGTTAAAAGGACAGCCGTTCATAAAAAAATTTGTATCGCAGAGATCTCTTTATAGCACTGAGTCACTTCCCTTTTTAGAGCCTTAACTAGAACATATGAAATTTGTGCTTTGCACCTAAGAAAAAAACTTTTACCTCTAAGATTTCGGTATTCAACATAAACAGTAAAGCATTATACTGTACAGTGAAAAAGATTTATGTTTAGCAGTTCAGCAGATCCCATGGGGTATCTCATGGAAATAATTACTTTCAAGTGCCATCCCTTTTCTTTTCCATCTTTAATCCTGTGCTTTTGTTTTAAAAACTTTCTATTTTTCATAAACTGCACTTAAAGTACAGTACTTGAACAATAATATTTAATTATAAATTTGACTATTAAATTTCATTAACACTTCCCATGTCAGTTTCTGTTGATCTGAGGAAACAGTGTACTTGGCATATCACAATGCTCTGAACTTCTGTACTGTCACAACTCCACTGTAGTAAATACATCCTCTCCACTACAGGAAGTAAAGTAAATGACACCACAATTTTCAAATGTTTGGTAAAAAGTTGGTGGCATTGCATTGAGCCCAAATTTCAACTACAACAATCAAAAGTACATCTAATTTGCCTTCCATATTATAGCTTTTGTGACTAAAGGTTTGCTGATAAAAACAAAAAACTTCAAATATCATGCATTTCCTCATCATCCCAACAAATGTTACTACCACATTTTCTTTTTGTATTAAGTCCCAATATATTTTATTCGAAATTTACGAGGAAATTACAATCAAAGATTACCTGAAGCCATGACAATGTCTGTTCCTGTACTGAAGCTGAAGTGTTGACAAAGCGCACACTTATAAATCTGTACATTTGATTAGCATCAAAACCAAGCGGGCTCATGTCAGCATCGAGTAATTTGCTGGAACAAACAATTGAGAAATTATAGGTCAATTATAACTTAAAAAAATAAAATCTTGATATGACAGTTACAGTTGCTGGAGACTGTAACATGGATGTTAAAATTACTACAATAAAATTTTTGGTTCTAACAAGACTTCTCTCAGGAAAAAACACAGGAAAAAAGTTAACAAAATTCTAATGCAACCTATTACATAAAAGGCTAGTAAAATTAAAATATATAGCACAGACATCATAGTTAAGGATTTATAAGTTTCACAATAAATGAAATGCAAATTATTTTTTGCTGGAACTTGTGTGACATGGTTCCATTTAAGCATAACTGTCTTTTGATTATTTGATGTAATAATAAAGTATAACTAACCTTCTGGAGAATTAATTAATTCAAAGGACAACAGCATAAATATTAGTAGGAACATGAGTAATATTCATGTTGATGAAAAAATTAAGTAACATAGGATAGGCTCCTGGAATAAAAGTTTGTCTCTGCTATTAAAGCCACCCCCGTACACAATACAAAATACAACTAAATTTTAAGTTGGAAACAGATTTCTTCGACAAATCAGCCCTCAACAGCTGATGAGGAAGAAAGTTAATTCAAGGAAGCTTGCAAGATCATTTTCTGAGATCCCTCCAAGTTACTGAAGTTATCTTCTGATATCTGTGCATTTACTATATAAGGCATTCTCCAGCTGAATGAAATATTTGTCCTCAATTTAGCTCCTAAAAGATGACTGGCTGGCATCAGTATTATAAAACAAGGGAAATGAACATTTCCATGTTAGCTGCAATAACATACTAACTGTAGTTAATCAAGTACTACATATACAAGGTATTTGGCATGTGCAATAAAACATACTGGAATACAAATCATGCTCTGGTAAATGCCGGCAACATAATTATCCTTCTTGTGTACATTTTAGGAAGTGTGCACTCATAGCAATAAAAAATTCCTAGGCTTTCAAGGGCTACTGTGCCTTTCATCATGATAAATGTAAGAGAACATTATACTGAAATGTGCTGATCTTGCAGATCTCACCAAGCACCCATTTTATCTAACATTTAAGATACCACAGTAAAATAATGGTTTTCCTTTGAGTCTGGATTTGGAGTACCTGGTAAAATGTGCTGGTCAACCACAGAAATGGTTTCCATATGAGCTTCTCTAGCCAGTGACAAGAATAATTCTTTAGCATTCATTACTGGGAGGATAAATGTTGTGAAAAAAAAATTGGATCCGTTTTTTCTCGACAATCCTTCACAACATTCAGGATGAGCACGGGGGAGTGGTAAGCAGGCGGCAGAGTTCATGGTTCTTGTTTTTCTGTAAATATGTTCAAGCGTTATTTGTGTCCAGCGAACTGCCCGTATTAGCAGTATCATGAATATCAGAGAGGCTCTCTTTTAAATAATTCAAATGCATTCTTTGATAAAGTAATCTACGTAGAAATTTTGAAAGGGAACCGAGGTGACGACGAGACATGCAGGGGGCGATATGCATCTTTCTTGAGGGCATATCACTGAGGTAAGCTGTGCACTCTCCATGTCGTCACTTCCCCAGCCAAGTTGTTCATTTTGTAGTCAAGAGCCGGTTCATTTAGTTTGCTAAGCTAATCCTGTTACATTTTTGCCATCCGAGGCTTGATACAATTAATATTCGGTTAAAGTATAGCCTGATTATTCAGAAATAAGTTTTGTATAAAATTGTAACTTTCAGAAGCATATTTTTTTAGTTTTTTGAGCTTTGTATACTTTTTCAGAGTTGTGTCTTGTACCCGACCGCGTGGTCATTGAGCGTTAGTTTAATGTATGTTAAATTTATATAGTCTATTTTTTAAAATAAAATTGTAAAACCCTGCCTAATCTTGATGGACCTTCATTTCGATGTTTGCTAATAGTGCACTTCAGGCCATCATCCTAGTCCCATACCATCCGGGACTTTACCCTCCCAATCATGGGGAAAATTCGCGACAATAAATGTGAAATACTATTCAAAAACAATAATATAAAAAAAATTAAAAGTTGCAGAAGGGAACCTATTCACCTCTAAAGCCACGGTGGCTAGGAACAAATCCTTCATAGCTTAGAAAAGGCCATGACAAATTATGTCTCACTGAAAACTGACCTTTTTGATAGCGTAGCCACTGTTCGTCCTCAAAGGAGTTACTCTCGTGGTCCCTGAAGGGCTCCATAATATAGACCAATAATTTTCAAAGAATTCTCTTTTAGTTGGTCTCGGCCACTATATAGTACACGTTGACAATGACAGAGTATAGGACTTGAGACAAGAGGGCTCTTTCTCTTGTCTGCAGCGACTGCCTAGGTTCTTCCATATCTTAACCTGCAGATGTGGCAAGTGCGCATTATAAGTTGACCACTATTATGGCAACCTTGCACAACCTTGCACTCTGCGCAAGACCATTTACTCATTACTCTCTTTGTTCTAGACAACGACGGACATGTCGTTACAGTTGATTACAAGCCCCTAGTTCTTTATTTGGTCATCATGGAAGTACGAAACTCAGAAGAAAGCTAAGTGCATAGTTTGAGTTCCAGCGAAATGTTTAGTTTTTAAATAATTTTTAGCTAGTAACTTATTTCATGAAAGTTGGAAGCCGGCACCGATAACAATTTCATGTCTTCCACAAGGCGAGAATTAGGCTTGGTTTGAGTGTTACTGTGCATTCTTAAGTTAGCCAACAAACAATGTTTAATTATACTGAGGTAATGATTTTTAAACTGTTCTTCTTGTAGATCATTGGTATATGATCTTTTATGTTAATAGTTATCATGAGCTACTTAGTAGATATGCTTGGCTACTTCAATTTTGAATAATAGTAGCCTAACCATTCTTTGTGTTACCGCTGATAGTGGTGTAAGGGTGTCAAATCGCCTCTCCATTCTTGTGTTTCGCTCTTCATACTTACATTAATCACGTCATATATGTTACTTGTTATTATTTCAGATTCTTTGTGTATCTCATTGTATGCATCATTGTACGGCCTGTCCGCCGATATATATATCTGCCTTTTACATGTTCTGTAACGCATTACATATGTCTTCTTATGCCTTTTAACAAACACAACCTCTGTATGGATGCAGCGTGGGGCCTCAGGTCGCCCGCTACCATTCCATCCGCTTTCCGCATTATAAACACCTGTCAAGAATAATAAAGGCTCAGTCTTTCACTTCTGACATTTCTTGAACCTCACACTGGTGACCCCGAAGAGGGACAGGTAGCGCGGTTTTGGAGGCATAGGTTCCTAGTACCTCCCAGGTCAACTCCACTGTTGGAAATGAGGAGTCTTTACTTGGGGGAGATGTCCCTTTTATCAGACATGAAGTGGATATTCCCACTGAAACTGCCCTGCTGCACAGTCTGCCCAGGCAGAGTTTGGTGTCAGAGCTCAGACTGGTAGCAATAATATGGCCAGTTTGGGCTACAAAACTTCAAATGAAAAGATATACAGGCTCCAGTAACAGCCCCTGATGAAACTGATAATCCTTGGCGTGATGCCTCAATGTGTATCTTTTCTCTTGACAGTAAATACCTTATTAATGAAAGGAAATGTTAAGAGATAAGTTTTCTGATAAAGAAATCTTTGAACTAGAGTCTCTTTTGGACATGACAGGCATTATTTGTAAATTTTATAAAACATTTACAATCAAGTAATGCCTTCCAGCATTTAAAATCTACATTAATCAAAATTACCAAATTCAGTAACATATAAATGTCCAATTATCAGTAAGTCTGTGGATGAAGAGGGCTTTTTTCAGAATGCACTACAAGGAAAGTCGTGGAAAACATTAAATTCTAAGATACTGTTACAGACTCACTGATGCATCAGCATTAGATCTAACCTTATGAAATAAAAATGACTTAAACCTAAACTGAAATACACTAATATATGTAAGAAAACTCACAAATAATCATAAAATACAGTTTCTTAACAAAAACTGCAAACCAATGAAAAGTTGAATGCAGTACACTGATCAAGGCTTGGAGGTGAAGGCTAAAATACTAACCTCAAAGTGATTTTCATTTCAGCTAGTTCTTCCTCCGGTATTTCATTGTGAATTGCTTCCATCCAATGGGGCATAACACGATCCCATACCTGCACAGTCACCAATTCATATGGGACTAGACAAAACAAGCGATTAAAGCCTTCCTTTATGTGGTCAGTTCGAGTTGCCAACGTGTCCCTGAAAAAATTTTTTTTCCAATATTGGTGATAAAGTTACAAACATAGTAAAATTGTGATATATTGAAAGGTTTTACCAGCAAATCGCACTATAGAAGAACTACAGTAATCAAATATGTTCATGCAGTGCTTTTATGGTAACAATGTGCAAAACATTTTTAGGTTTGGAAGATTAAAATGCTTATTTTATTAGTAATATCTGTATTCAGTGGATATTAATCTTAATTCTATTTTAATTTTGTTCAATTTTGGATGTCATGTCTGTGTTGAGTTTGAAAAGTGTAATTGTGCAATACAATCTTATTTGGCACTTCTAATCTCTCCTATTGTGATTCTTAATTTTCCTTTGTCTGATATTTAAAAATTTGCATAAGCCTACATCTAATACTATCAAAATCTTAAACTACTGAACCAGCTCTATTAGTAGTAGTAGTAAATAAGTCTGGCCTTTGCAATGGCCCTTGCTCTTTCTACGTTGCCTCTGTTACCCTCGCACAAGTATATTTTCTTGCTGGTACCATACGTTTTTCACAAAATCTTTCCTAATTTCAGTGTTCCCTTTGGACAGACCTGCTAATAGCAAGGTGTTGGCTCTTAGTTCCTCATTCCCGTACATTTTGCTAACATTGAGGCACTGCTGACCAAGAATACAGCAGGGCAGTTTACACCATATTTGTTACTTTGTAATCTGTTCAAATTGCTACAGTTCGCGGGTATGCCATCCTCAGAAAGCCTTATTAAATATTAAAACCAATGGACTTGAAAACCATGAAACAAATTCTTTTTAAAATAAATGAGCTGAAAAAATTACAATAATCAATATGCTATATCAGCCAAAGCCATGACACTTCAATGCATTAGACAGTCAAATACACCCAGCATGCCAACCAAAACTAAGTGGTGCAATCTTATTTTTTTTTCTTTTTCAAAATTTTATCTGTCAAAACTGTGGTGTGTCTTCGAGGTTGGTGCGTTTTCAGTGCCATGGTATACAGTAATTTGCTTGTTGGAAGCATTTGTTCCTTTATTTGGGCTTATACAAGGAAGGCTGTTTGTACACTATATAACCTTGACAGCATTAAACATTTATAAGGAACTTACCAGTGACCCCCAACACGAGCATACTCCACTGGATGTGGAAGCAGACATGACACAAATACATCAAAATGTGTCTTGCAAACTTCTTGAAGCCAATTGTGAATATTTTCTGATTTCAGTCTCTCAATAGCTGTTCCATGTTGATCTTAAAAGAGAAATGAGGTTCACAATATAATAAAGATAACTGTATTCTACGCTAATACCAGTATGTTGCATGATAATTCTATCACAAATTCATAAGTGACAGAAGGTAAAAATAAATTTTTAAAAAATTGTAAAAATTATATACTATGAAAGTGCTTAGTTGTATTAAGTTTCATGTAACAAACAATACATCATCAAATTTTTCTTGCATGGAACTTCTTTACAAAACAAATCTATTCATAATTGTCCTTTTGTCAAACCCACTTCTGTGGTCTTATCTGACCACTACTTTCAGTACATAATATGCTCCCTTCCATATTTTAATGATGCCCTTCTGGTTCTGCTGACTTTCTGTCCTCTGTTTCCTTTTCAATTTAATGCTCGAATTCTCTCTTATTTCCCTAAATCCTATTTTCAAATGATTACATCCTTGACAATACTGTTTAATATTCTTCTAAAACTCTTTTAAAGCTTATTCTTAGCTTTACTCTACTCTGCTATTGGTTAATACCAATGACCTGGCTAACAAGTGAATGGGGTGGCCATATTTTACTTGAAAGCTTACAGGGCAAATCTCGTTCTAAGTTCATGATAAAATTTCAATCACATTTTCCTAAAGACATTAAACCTGAAAAATACTTAAGGATGTTGTTCTGTACAGCAGGTATTCCTGTTCTGAAGAAATTGGCTTTACCAAATGAAAGACAGATCATGCCTTCCTTAAAAGACAGTTTCCATACACTTATCTGATAGGCTCTTCTTACTGAGCTGGATGGATAATAACATCAGAGCAGTAATATCAACATTGGTGATCCCATTAATGTTTAGACTTGGAAGGGCTAAAGCACAATACTATGTCTCTATCTCCTTTTTCTCAGTGCCCCTTCAAGGATTGTACTCAAGAATACGTGTAATCAAGAAAGACCAAGAAAATAGATAATCCGAGAGAAAGGAATTTACAGTATCAAGCTTCAGTTTCCAAACACACTGTACAAACAATGTGAACACAATACTCCAGTCATTCTTTTCACATTACTTGTGTAGCCATTCACATTGCGTTCCGACATATCACCTGCCGATCACTTTTTTGGGAAACCTCAACTATATTAGCATTGTTTGTACTTAATCATCTTCTATTTATTACTTTCCGAAGGAGAAAATTATGAACCCCTTGTGTACTAACCATCTGGAAGATACTGTGTAGCATTGAACCAGTGACACATGGCTGCAAGAAGACGTCCCAGCATTTCCACTGGTGTGTCTTGGGTAGGTGCACACAGACCTACAATTAACCAAATGCCATAACGACTAAGCGAACGAGACTCCTCAGGGGTTAAGCCCTCAGGCTGAAAAGGAATACGAAAAAATGTACATTTAATCAGTTCATTTACTCTGTCATATAACAAACCAGTGTTTAGATACCAATACTGTTATCACTGAAAAGTAAAACGTGAACATTTTACAAATGAAAAATAACCCTGATAGATAATAAATTCTCATTCAAAGACGGTAACAACCTCCCTCAATCACACGTGTACATCCACGTCAACTTCAACTGGCTGCTGATGTAGTTAAAGCAAAGTGAAGACTGAGAGATGCTTTTATCAAAGGTTCCTCTAGAAGAATCAATGAACTGGATGGGAGAGGAGGCAAAGAAATGGCAAAACCTGTGACTTGGGGGTAATGAAGTTGATGAAGATCTGAGATTCCAGTTCATGTGTATGCTCAAAATGTTATAAGAAAAAGAAAGGCTGACTGAAGACTGAATGCAAACTACAAAAGAGGAAGATTTATATCATAAAGTAGTTTCACATCTTGAACACTTCAAAAGTTCCATTCCAAGGATTTGTTCTTAAATGAAAACTGGGTAACACATTAATTAGTCTTTCCAGTACCCTGCAACTCTGAAATGCCCATTTAATGATTTACCTCAGTACTCTTGTACGATGCCTAAGCAATCTCTTCTTTGCATGGTACTTTTCCTGTTGTCACCTCATTATAAAGACTGCTTCAGTTGCCGACTGCTATGGCATGAATCCAAACTGATAATTACTGATTTTAACAATTTTCCCTTCTTTCCCCCCCTCCAACTTCTCTATTCTCTAATCTTATTGCACAATAATTGCTACATTGCAGTGCATCCTTTGCATATCACTGTACACCTCATATTCCCACTACTTTGGTCCTCTCACTTCCTTCGTCAGATTTTCAGATATTTCCTTTGGTCCTCTCACTTCCTTCGTCAGATTTTCAGATATTTCCTTTAGCTCATGGGTGACAGGTTTTCCTCCTGCTTTCATAGAACTATTTTTTTTTTATTTCAGACATAACAATCAATGACATAATTGGGTATGGACAGTATGCCCATACAGTCAGCAACCAATAAAACGTGTTACACCAAAGATGAATACAATGCTAAAGAATTTATTCCCGTGACCTTACAATTAAAATGGAAAAGAAAAATACATATGACATCAATAATATATGAAATAAAGCAAAATAAACTGAAAACCATTCATATTCACAGCATAACCCTACAAAATACAATATAACAAGCAACCTTAACTTCAGATGTTATGTATTTTGGGCTTAAAACAATGTTCCATGCAATAATGTACTGAAACAATTATTAAAAAATCCAAAAAAATACATACCTGATCATCATCCAAGAGACCTGCTCTGTTGAGGCGGTCATGATCCTTGCTCTTCGTCTTATCTCCAAATGGCTGAGCCTCATTCAATAAACTGTAAGCCACAAAATATTCACAGTATAAAATATTACACTGTCTATTGTATCAGGGAAATGGTTATGTGTTATGGTATACATTACTGAAATAAGAATATAAAAACTTATGTTTCACAGGCAAAGTTTTTGTCAGCCTATGTTGTGAGACAAGTTCTAAAAACCCAGCTAGAAACAAGTGGAGTACTAGGTTGATGACACAGAAGACACCCTCTGTTGGGTGGAGCCTCCAACTTGTTTCCTGTATCTTGTCGCTTATCAGTTGTATGGTTATGAATGAGAGACAGGTTTAAGCAAAGTAATAGTTTACTATACTATAAACTCTACATGGGCTACTCTCTAAGACAAATAACAAAGGAATACAAAATAAGAATCAAATACTGGTTTGTGATATTCAAAGTTATTTTAAACAAGGGTGGCAAAAATGCCATGATAAACACTAATAATTCACAACAGACCGAACTCACTTTCTCAGGTGCTAAGGGACAAGCCTATAGGCTACACAAAACAAAAAGTTAAAAATATTAAAAAAGTAAAAAATAGAGATACGCTTAATTACATTACAAGGTTATTGAGACTACAATCTTAAATGAGCAAAAATTAATACAATCCTAACCTAGAATAACACACTTAATGTTGTGGCTTCACAAGTATTTTGGACTGAAGACTGGAATCCCATTTTCCAGAGGTAATGTTAAATTACAGTATATTTGTACAAAGTCTGACATTCCTTTTTTGATGATTGGAACATGAACACTCAAGCATTTCAGTTCCTCACAAACCGATGAATGTATCATCTCCACTGCCTTGTAAAAGACTGATCAGTCAAAAGCTAAGGGAACTTTAAAAAGAAAAAAAAAGCACTTAAGGATTTCATGTCTACCCTGACAGAAGCAGGTGGTTCCACCTAAAGGGGAACATGATGGCCTTTGTCCAACTATCAGTCCCTGTAGTTCTGACAGGGTAAGCATTCTAAAGGCCTCAGTATAATGGTCACTGGTTTGAAAGGGGTTTAAAACCAACCATTTAATCTTGATGTGGCAACCCAAAAGTCCTCTTTGGGGATGGTCAGCTGGGCACACTTGTGGATAGCCCTAAAAAAAAAGGTGGGTTAGAATTGCCTTGTCTCAGCAAAAATTTTTCCTTATCTCAACAAAATTACCTGTTGGATTTAAGGACCTTGGATTTTCTATGAATGATTCATGGTGCAACTAAATAATGAATTGCTTAAGTTGGATACTGGTGTTGTAAATACGGAGATCCTGACTAGAATAAATTCTTACTCCATTTATAACCATGTAAGTAAGAAAACACACCATTGGATAGGCCTTCTTATAAGAATAACTGATGATCAAATATCAAAGAAAACGCTGCACAGAAAGACAAATGTTGGAAGACTTCTTTTGTGCTATTCCGTAGATTCTGGGAAGTGTGACCTGCAAAATTTGACCTCTATTTCAATACATCTGAGGAAACAACGGGAAAAACAAAACTTTTATAAGTAGTCACAGAGAAAAATAAATGTGGGATGTCTCCCATGTTACTAACCCCAAACACACATAATAAAACAGGCAAAATCAGAATTCAGGAAATCCAATAAAAATCAAAGAGACATCGCAAATGAAAATAAATGGGGAAAAAGACGGAGACATTCCCAACCACGTACAAATTACCGCGAACCTCTCAGAGGCAGACACCTCCCTCTCACAACCCCCTCCTGCACGCACCTCCACACCGGTACCGCTGCCCCACACGATGACCCCCCTGCCAGACCAACCAAAGAAGGCCCTTAACATAAGGCTGCCACCATTCACCAGGGAGAACACAGCGTCTTGGTTCTGGAGGGTCGAGGGGCAATTCAGAATAGCAGGCCTGACTGACGAGGTGTTGAAGGCGGACATTACCATTAACGCCCTCCCGCAGGAGATTTATAAGAAGATCGCCCCTTGGTTGATGATGACGTCGGTCCCCGCCACCTTCTAAGAACTGAAACCCACTCTCGTCAAGACCTGCTCCCTGCCAGTCTCTGAGAGAGCTGCCTGCGCCCTTGACCTCGCCCTCAACCCCCGGCAGGAGGGAAACCTCTTAGAAGTGTGGCACGCCCTCCAGGACCTCCTCCTCCTCCCTGAGACTGACAGCAGCGGCAGGCGCACGGAAATCAGTCTGTCAAGGGAGATCTTCCTGCGGCAGCTACTGCCGGAGGTCCGTGGGCAGATCATGGAAGCATACACCCTGCTGGTTGAGAACTTAATCAGGTTGGCGCAGCAGCTGACGGACTCCACGAAGGCGGCCAAGCGGGCAACCACGCCTGCACATTCCGCCAACTGCCTCCTGCCGGAGGACCCCACCACAAAGCCCATCAACTCCAATGTCTCCTCTTAATGAAATCTCTATAATGTACACTTCAGAATCTTTAAAGTTCAGAATTAGATTTCCCCTTGTCTTCTTGGATTATCATATATAAGTACTTAAAAAGTACAGTACTTGTAAGTAACAAAATTTCTAGTATACATAACCATGAGAAAATAAATTAAATTTTTTTTTAGAAATAAAATTGCCAAGGAATACCACTCACAGCCACCACTCAAGCTGCATCTTAATTACCTTACAATAGCCTCAATGGTGAAATTCTGCATCTGTGGCTCCATTTCCCAGGGAGAGCCAATGGTAGTGTGTACAATATGGTCTGTCCCACGTCTGTTGTTGTGCCTGATGTTATTGCACTGGCTACAGTACCGAATAGGACGATTGCTGTTGTAGCTTGCACACTCCATGCTATAGCATGTAGCTATGGCATTTTTCTCTGAGGACCGGCAGTTCTATAAAAAAAAAATATGTATGATAATGTCAAATAATTCTTATAATATTCTTTCTAAAATGAATATATATACATAAAAACTAAAAGATTTTCTTTTCAGTGATTCAACCCTACACAATCAGAGGAACTAAAAATTAACAGTGAACATGTACCTTATTCTCACAGGTAGCTGACACTTGTGTCATAGGCATGAGTATGTCAAAAAATTCAACAGTGCTGTGTTGCCTTCTGATGTCCTCAGCACAGTCAAGACATAAATAGAGAGGTGGTGGATTATCTGGGCATGCTCCTAGACACACAGCATGGTCAAAACAAACTTTGACAGCCTCTGATGTACCATCACCATCACATTCCTCTATCTGACACATAAGTGGTTTCCAACCTGGAATAATATCTTGGCCTTAATACTGAAGTATCTACATAGACAATAAGTCATTGAAGCCTACTAACTGGACTTCAATTACTAGCTGACTGATTTTATATACTGTACCTACTCCACTTGCAAAGATACAATTCAATATCTAGATTTAGTCTACATGAAGGACAACACCGCTCAATGACTACAGCATAATCACGTAAAATTCTACTCAATATAATTAATTTCTTTTCTCGTATATATAGTCACTTGATACTTTAAGCACATAGCCTGCAGCACACACTGTCATTCAGATGGAATGGCATCAAAGTCTTACAGTCAGTAGACGGTTCTTCACTAAATGTTTAGTAAAATTGAATTCCACTGTCAATAAGCAGTTGCTGTAGCTGACCATGTTGTTCATGGTTGTCATCATATACCCTCTATCCATTATAGTTTCCATTCTCCCAATTCTGCAGGTTAACTTCATTTGTAACTTTCCTCCAAATGTTAATAAAGCAACAGCCTTTGTTAACAGTAAGAATAGTCTAAGATATGCTTTGAATAAGACAAAGAATTAAGGAGGGCAAAGTAGGATAGCAGGCTTCCTAACCCATAACACTCAAGTACCTATCCTGGTCAGGATGAGGGAAAAATTTATGTTAAGTCTGGTATTGTGCCCTACTTCATTAGCCTGACAACCTCTATAGTACTGCCAAAATTATTATTATTATTGCTAAGTAGTTTACCAAGCTTAGTAATTATATAATATCTTATTTACAAATAAATTTCTTAAAAGTTAATGTTGAAAATCGACGAAAGTTGTTTTAAGGATATGGTTCTAAAACGATATCAACTACTGCTTAAAACGAAGTTACGCAAAATACTGTAGGTTTAACTGTACGTGTTGTTCTGCATTCTGGGCAAGATAATGACCCCCCAATGTAGTGTTCTCTATGAACTGAAGGACATCACACCCCAACTAGATTTAATGTCTATTTTTGTTACCAAGAGATTCAAAATCTTGCACAACCAGCTTTCATTAAAGACAGGTCTTACAGACAGTAAAGAATCACTAACTGGAACAGGTATTTTTGATCCAGTCACTGTATTTGCACCTTTGGCTGTTGTACATGCTTTTTCATTTTGCTTAATGCTCACCTGTGCTGGGATCCTACATACTTCAACATTTATACCGGCTTTATATTACATGTGGAATGCTATTAACAAGTAGTTAAAACTCAGCATAAAGTTGAAATTCTTAAATCTCACATGGCTAGGTTTGCCTAATAATAATATTTCACTTCTACTTAACTTAAGAGTCCTTTACAATTTTAGTAAATAAAAAATATGAAGATTCTGACAAAACTTCATCTATTCAATTATTTCCAAAACATAACATTTGCATGAAAATTCATTTAAAATATGTGGAGTGAAAAACTTCATCTGTTCAACAAAGGAATTTGCATGGTACCAATTTTGAAGGGCTTTTAAAGATCGTCTGATTAGCTCTTACAGTACTCACTCAAAGTATTTGTTTTTGTTAACGAGTTTAAATATTATTGAATAAATTACGGTTCCTTTAAAATTTTTACTTTAGTTTAACTGAGAAAAATTAGAATATGATAAAAGTTCTTTAACTGCCATTTCAAAACATTCACACAAAAAACTTCAACTGTTACTTCTAATCTACAGCCTGTACATGTGGGAATTGGATCGTGGGCAATTCATCAAAAACAAGTGACCATCTCTAAGAGTCTAAAATAGGCTACTTGTGTGCAGTTTTTTTCACATGATAAATCTAGTATTCCAACATTGGGCTCAATCTGTTTTAATTTGATACTATCATGTTCATCATTCCATATATTCTAAAATTTTTCAATGGGTTTTATGAATTTTATATAATCGTTAATTGGAATATCTATGTTTTCTGTCATAATGACTGCAGCCTTGATTGCTTTATCAGCATCATACCCTATAATGCCTACATGGGCTGGAATCAAATATATATGTAAATTTTTACCATCGCCATAAAATTTGTGAAACGGAAATTTTGTTGTCAAAGGGTATTTTCTGTATTTTACTTTTGAAGGGTTTCTATAGCTCTTCTATAATTTCTGAACGTTACAATTTATCAAATGATACATCTTTAATAATTTTAATGGCTGATCTTACTGCACATAGTTCTGCTATGAAACCAGCAGCATTGGTAGGCAGGTGTATATAGCACAGTGTGGACCTTTCGTGTTGTATTTTGATGTTCTGGGGCACATGAACAGTTTTTAGAAAAATATTTCAAGTGTGTATCCTAGGAACAGCCCCAGGAAGAGGAAATTTTGTATGTATATTTACTGACTAATGATTGATTATTAAACTTAGGTCTTGAAGACCAAGCGCTGAAACCCATCAGGATTATTCAGCGCTGTAATGAAGGTGAAATATACAAATTAATGATATGATTGATAATGAATAGGGGAGTGATGACATACTAGTAAAATTCGGTGTCAAAACATGAACGTGAAAAATGAAGAATGACACTAGATAGAACCAACAAAAAATAAGTATATATTAAACTTTCATATTCAAAATATATACTTAGTATAAGAATAAATATGACTAAAATTCTCATTAAAATAAGCAGATTCTTTCAGATAATTCAAATACATCTATCATAAATTTTTTTGTTGGTGAATGACATGCTTGTATTTTTACTGCACTAAGCATTATTAATAGTTCACGAGGACGAGTTACAGTGGTTTGTTTAAAAGCTATGACTGACCGACTATGAAATTTAGGTTGTGAAAACCAAGCGCCGGAACCCATCAGGATTATTCAGCGCAGCGATGAAGATGAAATATATAAATGATGTGACTGCTAATGAATAGGCGAATGATAACACAGTGTACTAGTAAAATTCGGTGTTAAAATATGAACGGGTGCACATCCTGAGTCCTTCATCGGATTGATGATCTCCAATCTTCAAGTTAATCTCTTCAATTTTATTCCACTTGACATGTGGTCCTTTCTACGAGTACTGTACGGATGCGGCCCACGTGTCTTATTTTTATCACATTATTGAAAACATTCTGCACGTCTTTCTTGACTCTTTCGTATACAGCAAAATCATCTATGCAAATATTAATTCCAGTTAGTAACCGACTACAGGTATCATATATCATCTTTAGAGTTTCAGACCACCAAGGCACTTGCTGTTCATTAGAATGAAGTATGGATTTATCAGTGACATTTTTTATAAATTCTCTAATATAATTATTGATTGATAATGAAATTTAGGTCTTGAAGACCAAGCGCCGGAACCCATCAGGATTATTCAGCGCCATAATGAAGGCGAAATATTAACAGACTAATTTTATTTTCGTTTTCTCTTGATATCCGTTGTTGTCTTTTGGTATTCTCTATTCTGGTAAGGCAGATGGATCAGTTTCATTACAGTCAACAGTATTTTTGTTTCTTGTTTTTACGAGGACATGTCTCTTTTGGTCTTTTCTTATCAGCTTGAAGTTCAGGAACATATTTTGGTGGTTTTCTTCCATTTCTGCAACGTTGTCTCGGTTAACTTTCTCAATTTCCAGTCCAGTTGCGATATTACATTCATGACATTGTCATATTGCTTTGGCTCTTTAGTGCTACTTTATTTTTTTCTACAACACAAAAACTGCAGTTTTTGCATTGTAAGGGTTTTGGTGCATATAGTCTTGCTTCTCTATTCCGCCCTAGAATCTTAATTTGTCAAAAAGCGTCTTTATTTTTCATACTTGAATTATATATATATATATATATTTCACAGTCTTGTACTCATCTGTATCTTTTATTAAGAGTCTAATACAATAGTTTTCATTGTTTCATTTTAATTATTGGGCTATAAGACTGTTCCCTGTATACTATTCACTGTGTCACATTTCTTTCCTTCTCTGTAGTTATCTATAAATTGTACTGCAAAGCCCCAGCTCCAACTAACCTGTCAAATGTCTGCTTAACAGGCAGTTTTCAAGTGATGATATTGGGTTTTCACTTTCCAGTATTAAGATCCTTGACCAGTTCTTGTTTTCAAATACAAAATCAAAATGGGTGAAGCTCTGAATTCAGATTTTTTTTTTGTTACCCCAAAAGGTCTCAATATTATTTTAATTTCTTTATTTCTTACCTGACTGGAAGAATCCAAAGGGAGAATCAAAGGCGCATCAGAGGTTGAAGGTTGAGGATTCATGTTCATGAAGACAGAAAATATAAAATCTATTCAGGATGTCTTCCCTCTGTCCAAGGGGACCATTACATGAGGAAGAGCAATATTGGTACCTCGAAAAATACACTCATAACATTCAGTGCCCTGAAGGTCGTCAGTTCATCAGGATCAGACCCAGCAAGAGGGCAAGGTTTGACATTACAGATTCCCCTCAAGTACTCCAATTTTACAGGTAGAGAGGAGTGCCAGCCACCTCTGCCCTACTCCAAAATTTGAAGAGTGGAATTTTCCATAAACAAAATCATTCTAGTCTTCACTGTATAGTCTTTTGTGAGAGAAAATACAAAAATGAAATTGTTACTATTGAGAAAACAGTCCAGACTACAACCTATCAGAAGCTGAGATGTAATGTTTCCATTGCATCTCAGATCACTAAAACAGTGCTTATCAGGTGCCATACTCCAATGTCCAGAAAGATGGCAACATGTAAGGGATGGACGGGGGTATATATATTAAATCCTGTTGTTGTCCAAAATATATGTCACGCCCGTATATCTTGTTGATAGTAAGGGCCATTAACAAACCCAAATGACAGTTTCTAGCAGCTGTAAAAGTCAGACTAAATCAAATCCATACAGTCTTGGAAAACAACTCAAACTAAACCTTCTTTGGTTCATATTTTAAAGTCAGCCAAAGCCTCAAATGAATTTCCTTTGACGGAAAAAGCAAAAAATTAAAGTTTTTGTGCACTTAAATTGATAATCCATTTCCTTCTCAAGATGGATCATACAGGTTTTAGAAAGAGACTCTGAGGAAAGTTTGTAACAAAAAGACACCAAAAACTGAAAGCAGCTGATCCACAAGGCATCTAAAAGTGCAAAACACACGGCATCCACTTCTGCTGATAAACCCATACAGGTCAACAACAAAGAGTATTTTTCAAAAGATTGTTTCTGTTCTTCTTTTACCAAAAGTTAAGAATGTCAAACTTAACACAACTGGCTACTTAGTTAGCTAGACTCACAAGTAGCCAGTCCTCAGGCGGCAATGGTAACAGTCCTGGCTTCTTAGAATAATGTAAATTTTCATAATAACATTCATTATTTGGATACTTACCTACTGTTAAAGATAGCTTATATCTCCGCGACAATAGGCGAGTGGGCATTCAAACAAAAGATCAAATGGCTGCCCTGGATGACTGTCTAGTACACCAGTTCTCCACCAGGTGTGTTTTGCATATTTTAGCTTTTGTCAGAATTCTCCTTGACAGTGTTGAGAGGCTGGGTGGGGTCTACTTTAACAGTAGGTAAGTATTCAAATAATAAAGTTTATTATGAAAATTTATATTATTTGGGATGAATTTTACCTACGGTTAAAGATCTGGAATCCTTTCTGGATCTTACTGCTGCCAGAAGTTGGATTCCATTCAGGGAGCAAGGCTCTCATACATGTGCAGCGAAGAGCAGCCTTGCGGAGAAAACCGCTTCAATTCAGCCAAAATGAAACAGAAGGCGGCGTGATGGGACCCATGAACCTGGGTCCAAATGCCCTATAAAATGACAGTCAACTAAAAAATACATACCTTCATGATATACAGGTACACTCCTATGCAATATGTGTACCTTCAGGTTTCCCAAAATATTAAAACCTGGGATTTAAACCAGAGAACCTAAAAGATTGCTCTTTCTTTGGTTCATGAAAAGACTTTACCTGCTACTAGTAGCAGACTAAGGGCTTTAATGTTTTCAGACACGATTCTCCATGTGGTAGTGAGAGGTATAGTTAGTTAGTTAGTTATAAATGATTTGTTTAACCAGACCTCTGAACTCTTTTAGGGTTCTTCTCGGGCTGGGAAAAGAATGGGGGAAAAAGTACATAAAAAATTAAGTAGTTAACTAAATAAATAAATAATGAAAAAAGGGGGAAATTAGAGAAAAAAAAAGGGGGAAGATTATATTTTACTTATCAATTTAATTTTGTTTAAGAAGAGAATGATATTATTAATTGAAAAGTTATTACCTTCTAACCCAAACGTAATTGTACTGTGCTGCATTAATCCCATCCTCAAATAACAAATTGTAATAAAATTAAATGAAGTTGCAACAGCTCTCTCATTATGAGTGTTTAATTTCAATACAGGTAAAGGGTATGGAGCTAGTTCTCATGCGCTAGCCTAATCAAAAACACAACACTCCAGTAAACACTGACGAACTGAAGGAGATTCCTCTAGTTTAAATCCTGTCAGAGGGCAACAGGGGTTGGCACCTGATGATATGAGGAGACAGCAGCCGAGTACCAGTAATGCATCTGCGATCTGATGAAAGGGAGACAGGGAAATGCAGACTGAAGAGACTTAGCTGAGTCAACATAAGTCAGCTGTGCAAAAGAAAACTGAAAATGTTGGGAGGCATGGGGAAGAAGAGTTACAATGACTCTCCTGCCTCGTCTGAGAGCAGGATTTAAGATCATTTCCATACGACACATCCTTAGAAAGCCAAGTAGCTACAATAATATCTAGCTTGGTAGGATTGGAAAGTGAAACATTAATCGAAGCAGAAGTAAGAGATTTGCTGACAACCGAAGAAAAAACATGTAAAGAACGAACAAGTGCATTTCAACAGAGAAAAAGGAATAGGCTACCAAACAAGGATTTAGAATGAGCAATAGACATCACATCAGAAAAGTACAACTCACTACATACACATTACATCAGTAACAATGTCTATACCTATATAATTAGTTCCATCGGAGCTAACAACCTTATACTTGGTCTGGATGACGGTGAAAGTAGCATACATTGCGAAGATTAATGTTTCCCAAAATGGTGGGAAATAATCTTTCAGCTAACACACTAAATGAGACTCAGAGTATGAAAACCGGAGAGGCAGTGACGGAAGGCATAGAACCACATCACACCGAGAACCGTCCCGGTTCCCCGGCAGCAGACTCTTCCAACTGTCACAAGGCAGTCCTAGGCTTGGGCTACAGACGGGCAGGGCACTGACACCTTACCTCTTACAGGGGAACACAAAAATGATTGCACACTATGGGGGCACACAGAACGGTTCCCTAACAAATGTGACAAATGTTTAAAGTAATTTGTACTTTTCCCAACATACAAACCTGAGGTCTTTAAATATGGGATTAATTTTCGGCGAGCTGGAAAACTGCCCGTTAAATTTTTGCAAGGTGGCTATGGTAATAGCTACCGATGGTAAGGGTGGAACCAACGCCCACCAAGTCAGTGCGCATTCAATTCTACGTAGCAGTTTACCTTTTGGCCCAGGTAAGAGAATGAGGGCTGGTAAGATGTGGGTTATCTATGTAAAGACCTCAGGTTTGTGTGTTAGGAAAAATACAAATTACTTTCAAAATCTGTCATTTGTTCCTACACAAATACAAACCCTCGTTCTTTACATATGGGAGACTTACTTTTGGAGAGAGGATTCTGAGTAAATCTCTGAACTCGCTGGTAGTTGGCTCACCAGGGTACTCTCTTCCTGGTTACGAAAAAGCAAAGGAAGGAGACAGTACCTCTCACCTACTGAACAAGAGAGATGTTCAATTGCCAGACTTCTGGGCATTTCGAATTAATGGAATGTAATATCCTTGATTTGAAAAGATTTGGATGAACCCACAGTGTCAGAGACTATAATGCTAAGAATAACCAACTGGTCTGTTCAATGTCAGTCCCTCTCTCCCTTTGCTACAGAAAAGGAAGGATTTGCATCTACCAATCCAAATGGAGCTAGATTATAGATAGGATACTCAAGTCATCTAGATCACCTGCATGCATGCCTGTCCAGCATGTGACTGCTCACTCACTGTTCCTCTGCCCGCTGTAAGAGGAAGGAAGACAGGGGAAAGGGAGGAGGCCAGTCCCACATACACCTTCCCCCTTGCAGCTGTACACCTTAGGCGAGATGCAACCTGCCCCTCAAGAGCTGGGTGAACTATATGACTTGTTGAGCAACCACCACCACCATAGGACCCAAGGAAAAGGTGTCCAAGGACTTATGGGCAACATCCCAAGGTAAAAGGAGATGAATACGACCTGCATGATTACATTCCATCCTAGTACTCGACCAACAGGTTCTTTCTGAATGCGATGTACAGACCAATGCCTCTGGCCTCGAAAGATCTGGCCAAAAATGTACTGATGTCCACCAAGAAGTTGCAGGGTACGCTCATTTGATCATCTCACTAGCCAAAGATATGACAATTTGGACAAGTTTCTCGGCCAACTCGAAGCTAATAAACGAGTCATTGGCATTGGGCTGAAGGTTTAACCTTTAAGGAGGCAACATAGATGTCGTGCTGTCATTGGAACCACAGAACCATAGAAGCAGAATGATCAGTCTCACTGATCATCTTCGAAACGTAGAACGGCGAAAGGCATAAGCCTCCAGATGTAAATGGATACTAAAGATGTCATGCTTTTTCAAGGGTACGAGAAGACAGAGCAGAACAGAGCCAACTTCAGTAAGTCAAGAAAAGAAGGAATATGATCAAACTTCTTCAGAGGTTGAACAAATTTCCAGAAGTCAAGGTGCCAAGATCAACTGTCCTTACCTCCTGACTTTATCGACTGAACTGTTCTACTGTCTACTCGTGTACCTGCACTGCAATAGAGTAGATAAAAGGACACTAGGCCCTTTGTTGACTATGGCACTACTGTGGTGTCATTGCTATCACTCCAAGGAGTGTCTATCTTTGGATCTTGAGGCTCTTGAAAGTCTCAAAAGAACTGTGCTTAAGTTCCAAGAAAGGGAGTGTAGGAGACTGTCACACTGGTCAATGTTTCGAAGAATGTAAAATCTCTGGATAAGGATAGTGTAACCATGGCACTACCTTGATGCAGTTGCTATATTGCTATCAAAGAAGTGCCTATTCAGACCTTCAGACTCCTGAACCTGTCTTAAGATCCTCATAACATTCTCTCACTCTCAGGTTGTGGATCAACTGATAATTGCAGCAGCAGCTACTGCTTTCATCTCACACATCTTCCACTTCTCACAGGGGGAGTGTAACTACATAAAGTAAAAAAAATTGGAGCTCCTAGACACCACTTCTTGGCTGAGTCAGAACCAAAAACAAGTTGCCAGCACTTAGTTTGGGGGTGAAGTCCTAAGTGGTAATGCAAAAGGCTTTCCGGCACTTGGTAGCCTTTAGGGTCCTTAGAAACAGAATGCTCATACACTGCTGATCTCCCGACGAATCAGACAGAACAACAGGAAGTTTTAAGCCCAAGACTTGAATGATGGATATGAAAGATGTCTCATAGACACCAACGGCATCTGAAGTTCCTAACCACAGATGTGATTCATTGCATGTGCGTATAATTCCCAAGCAGACACAGACATGCCATTGCATGTACATATATGTCTGTGTCAAGTTGCACGTACGTATATTTCTCCTTGGAGAACATAGCTCGATGGGTGTTTGGAAACTGCAGGAACATGGTTGCCAACACAGATATGATTCGTTGCACATATGTATAACCCTTCTAAACACACGAAGACGTGTCATTGCAAGTACATGTATATCTGTGTTATGCCAACGGATGTTGAACATGGCAGCCTGGTACTGTTCCTGAAAGAACTGCCGGGTAAGAGAAGGCACATGAAGAAGTCTGCACAGCCCCGACAGAAAACGAAGAAGACGGCTGTACTTTTACTGCAAATCCAACGACAAAGAAGCCCTGGCACTGTTCCCGTGCGAGAATGTGTGGGGCAAGAAACAAGACAGGAACTCCCACTGTCCTGGGAAGCAAGTCAGGGCCAAATGCACTGTCAAAGATCTTGCAACATCAACCTTTGTGTTGAGTGAGAGGGGGGAAAACTTGCAAGGTTTAGGCAAGAAGTATCCTCGTACGCCTGAATACGAGAAACCCTTGCCTGGAAACACGAAAAACCCGCCTTGTCTCAAGTCTCTCAATCTACACAACATCTGAAAGACTACTATATTACATTTCAAGAAATTGTGTAGTCGAAAATAAAAAACATTGTTTGTTCACGAAAAGCAATTCAGAACAAAGAGAAAAAGAACGTCGGAGAGAGTTCTTAAAAACATGACTGAGAAGAAGTCTAAAAATAGAACAGCTGGCAGTCGAGAGTTGGATATCCCTCCAACTCTCAACAGATACGTGTTGTAAAAGAAAACAGAATACACAAAACAAACACCAAGGAGAAAATGCAACAAAAAATAAGTAAAATTATATACAAGGAGAAAGCCTCTAAAATTTATACAGGCTAAGACAAGTCAACAAGGCTAAATAGCAAGAATAATTGAATATATGATTAAGGAGACATAGAAAAACATGTTAAAATGTTTCAATATATCAACATGCACAAAGTATAAACAAAAAATATAAATAATATACAGTATCATAAAAATAATTATATTCAAACACAGAAGAGATAAGTCGAACAGCAGGTCGGAGAAAAAAAACGCACATCTCAATGAGAAGGCGGCCAAAAATAAACTGCGAAGAATTGAATGTGCACCAGCTTGGTGGGCAGTGCTTCTGCCCTTACCATCGCATGGTAGCTATTACCATAAACACCTTGCAAAATTTTAATGGCCGGTTTTCCAGCTCACTTAAAGTTAATCAATCCCATATGTAAAGACCTGGGGTTTGTATTTGTGTAGGAACAATTCTAACTTCTCAGTATGTTTTTCCTGAACCAAAAAAGCCTAGACTGAGTACGAATAAATACAGACGGAGGACCTGGAGAAGAGGGAGAAATGACAGGTTGGTGACCTGACCTAACTAGTTGCTTTCACAGTCTATCTCCTATACTAATGAACTTGAGCAGAAAGTCCTTCAAAAATCTCTACTTTCAAGCTCACATCTATTCTCAAGCTCACAATTTATATAATTGCAGCCAGTGCAAACAGTGTGTATCTCCTAAAAAATCAACATTCTGCTAACACAGTAATCATTCTTACAGAACTTGATGTTCTTAGCCTTGATTCCAATGGAAGGCATCCTAGGAAAAATATATGTACAGCACTATGATAGCAGCAAACAGCCATGAAATACTACCAAGCGCCTATACACAATGGCAGCAAGGAGAATTCTGACAAGAGCTAAAACATTCAAAACACACCTGATGAAGAACAAGTTGTACTAAACAGTCATCTTAGTAGCCATTCGATCTTTTGTTTGACAGTCGACTCACTTACTGGTGAGGAGATATAAGCTATCTTTTACAGCAGGTAAGATTCATCGCAAATAATTAGTATTTCTAAGCATTTTTTGGGTACTATCAGCCAACACATCCACAAGATTTGCTAAACCTCCTCTCTTTCCCTTTTACTATCTGGAAATGTGTCCTTCAATTACAAATAAAATTTCTCTGCATGCAATTTAATGACATACTCTGTCAAGTTCTTTTACCTTTTGTTAACTGTCACGTCATTGTGTGCCAGTACCATGAGGGTGATTACACTTTTTAACAGTCTCATTTCTATGCTGAATTCCAGTAATTATCATCATACATCTATGCTTTCACAGAGGGCTTCAAACTCTATATCTTACTAACCAAATTATGTCAAAGCACTGGGCTCTAGCTCTGGCTACTGTTTAAAATTTTACATTTTATAAATTAGCACTTAAATTCAAATTTACTGATGGGTAGGTTGTAATATAAGCTGTACTTTGATTTTCAGCAGATCTAATATTTCAGATCTCTTTGTCAAAGGTCTCTTAAAATTACTGACTCCAGTGCTGACACAATTAACAGTGTTTCATTCCAATATGTTGAGACATGAACTTGGCAAAACCTCTTCAACTACCTCATTTGTCTGAAAGTTTTTGGAAAAAATGTAGTTTTTTAAAAAAAAAATATTAGATCACAGATCATACTAAAAAAAATTCTGGAAGGTTGAAAATAATTAGGAGTAGAGATCTTTTGTGTAAAGGCTTGTAAATACTGAGAAGAAAATGCAACTGCTTGCTGACAGTCATCAAGTGTGACACAATAGTCCTCATTTGCAAGTCCATCTTGAAAGACAAACTACTGCAAATACTGAAAAAGACAGATTATGTTAGCAGTCCTGAACAACCATCTACTTATTGTTAAGCAATCATTTTCATCTTCTGCCACAATATACACATATACAACAACTCAATACATGTCAAAAGCAATTCAAGTTAGCTGCAGTGTGCTTTATAATGCTTATTCTATAAATATCTAAAGTTTAAATTGTGCAGCAAATTCAATAAAAGTACTGCAATCAGTGCTTTGAGTGGAAAACTTTTGCTGTTATACTAAAAAACTGATAGGAACATAGGCATCTCTTCTTGAAATTGATTAAGATATTTTTATGCACGAGGAATGAATCATATCTCCTGAATGAAATTATTGATCTTTTAACACATCAATATTATATCAAATCTTCACGTCAAAAAATGTACATAGAAAATAGCAAATAACTGTCTTGAGTACCCTAATACAATGAAATTGCCATAATAATGATACCACTTTAAAATCAATGAAATGATATCATTCACATAACAATACACTCTTTACTAATATAATGTTCCTAAATATAAACTATTTACTTACTAGAAGGTAAAATGTGTTTAGTATTTCATAAAATGCTCATGTACAACTTCCATTTATATATACAATCATCAGTACATCTACTTAATAAAGGATTTCTCCAGAGAAATTATGATGCAATAGGTTGCTAACTAATGCAGTAACAAACAGTCTTCTACTGTACCGATGCTGAAATATATAATTTTATTTCATATAATAAAACAAGTCTATATTATGATAAGCAGAACTACAAAATTCATAAATTACCATAAGCATATAAGGCGTGATCAACTCACTTTTCATTATGGAAAATATAAATGTACGTACAAAAGAAATAAGATTCATATTGATAATAAGTCAGTTCAAAATAACAGTGATAAAAGAACCAGCAAAACAGTTTATTGGCCTATTAGATAATACCTATAAACTATTATAGTTTAGTTCATGTGAAAATTCTGGTGGTTTGTTGTTTGAAGCCAGCAATCCCCCCAAACAAAACAAAATGTAATCTTATAATGACCAGATTCAATATATTTCAGTATATACCCAACAAAAAAATGTAGTTCTATTATGACCAGCTTAAATACATTCCAGTATATAACAATTACTGTATATCAATCCTCAAACTGTCAAAAAAATTGATCTCTTGAATAATTTTCTGAGTAATAAACAAAAGTATACATTATCAACTCGAACTTTAGAAGCAATATTAGTCAAATTAGAAGTTTCGTGTGACCTTCCATCAGCATATTGGAACAAAATAAAAATTAAAATACTCTTGAATAATTCAAGTACATTTACCAGATAAACATATATAATGCTGGAAGAGCAAAAGTCATAACATCAACATTGAGCCTAAATAAATACTGAGTAAAACAAAATCACTTCTTGGCTAATGATGTATGCATTTTCATATGAGCTTTTTGGAAAGAAAAAAGAAAGGAACTAAGTAACCAGTGATTGTGTCTGCTATTGAACAAACACAGTATTTTGCAAAATTTAGTTAATGGAATAGTATTAATTTCAGTATACTCTTTGCAGTTCATTGACAAATACGTACAATAAATAGCAAAATTGTAATTTAGGACCCAGAGCATTAATATTCAATTATGCATCCAGTGAAGACCTTAATCTAGCTATTACAGGATGCTGTACTATTCTCATGAAACTCATTTTATGCCAAAGTGTTAAAAGTTCATTAGCCCGCCATCTTTTTTTTGGCCTGATATTCAATTCGGTATCAAAATGCTTAAAAATTTATGATAACTTGAATTTCATGAACCGGAGTAAGATCACATCAAGAGCATCTCACCGAGCTTCATTTGCACAATGAACAAATATTTTACCTGACATGTCTTTGCAAGTCACTGACTACTAGTGTACGGAACATCTTTCTTTATGTAAAATATATATAATGAGAGTCTGCTTAGATTTGTGCTACTAACTTATGTCACCAAACACCCTGCACACTAGGCTTCATTTTGCCAATCAGAATCAGCAATACAATAGTAAAATTATTAATTATGTTCTAGAGTATGCAGTACTGATTTTTGCAGTACAGTAATTATGCATGGACATATTTTAATGTTTATGAGATACTATAATACTCTTTAGAGATAATATGCAATAAAGACAGGAACACATGGTCCTTAACTTGATATGGAAGTGATAATAACGATACAGTATTTACAGTAAGTTCCATGTATATATATACTTACAAGTATAATAGTCTCAAAAACCAAAACCAAAAACTATGAAAAGTGGCCCATGCTACTCCATACATGTGCCTGTCCTTTTACTTGCTGGAGAAGTTTTGACTTTGGAATTTTTTTACTAAACTTACATAATGTTACTTTGTATTTTCAGTACTTTTGCTTCTGAGGATAAACCCCTAATCTTATCTGCTTTACACAAATTTGTGCATTTGTCCACCAATTTTATCAGAGCATGTAGCCTTCCAGCAATATTATCAATGCACTTACGTAGTCCCACTCTTCCTCTTTCTCTCTCTCTCTCTCTCTCAAAAATGTTTTTATCAACAAGTTATGAACAGAAAAGAAACCATTCACACTAAAGAATGTAATCCATATTTTTCTTAAATTCCACATTACTCTGGGCATTCAACTGTCTGCTCTGCATGTGTTATGATGTTTTGCTAACCACTCAGGAGGCATTAGACAATTCTATTGACTGTTTTGTTTGCCAGTTTACTGGTTTGCAAAATTCTGCTAATGGTCATGCAGGTCTTCCAAAATTTTGCTGGCTGTTGTATTGGCCAGTTGACTGGCATTGTAACTGTTTACTAAGTTTCTTCCTGGTGAGCCACCATTTTAATGACTGCTCTACCAGTTGCTCAACTGGAACACCAACAATCCACTAACTGTTCTATTAATGTCTATTGCCAATCCTACTGGTAATTTTTTGGTGATTCTACTATTCCATAGACCATTCAACTGTCTGTTGTACTTGTGACCACAGTTCTAATATACAGATTCTACTGGTACCTTGTCATTCTGGTGACCACTCTACTTGCATTCCACTATTTTCTGACAGTTCTACTGTTCCAGTCATGGTTCCACTGACTATTATCTGGCATTTCATTATCTTCCTCACTGTCTACTGGCCAACAGTTTCCTTATCATACTGATCAAAAAAATTCCACGGGCACCTGAGAGACCTCCTTTTGACAGGACCATTCCACTGTTATTTTTAGTTTTCAGTAAAAGAAACTACTGTGCCAGCTTTGTCTGTCTGTCCACACCTTTTTCTGTCTGCACTTTTTCTGTCCACCCTCAGATCTTAAAAACTACTGAGGCTAGACGGCTGCAAATTAGTATATTGATCATCCACCCTCCAATCATCAAACATACGACACTGCAGCCCTCTAGCCTCAGTAGCTTTTTATTTTATTTAAGGTTAAAGGTAGCCATAATTGTGCTTCTGGCAATTATATAGGATAGGCCACCACCGGGCCATGGTTAAAGTTTCATGGGCCACAGCTCATAGAGCATTACACCGAGACCACCTAAAGATAGATCTATTTTTGGTGGCCTTGATTATATGCTGTAGCAGCTGTACAGAAAACTTAATTGTGCCGAAAACTTTGGCACATTTTTTACTTGCTTCTGTAGTTAAACTTTGGCACATTTTTTTACTTGCTTCTACATATAAGATGGATGATACTCTTCATAGCCAACTGGGTCCTACTTTCCATGAGCTGTTGCATCTTTAATCAATGCTGGTTAGCCATTATGTTTACTAAGGGATTGCCATTAAAAGATGCCATTCCCTACTGGAGGTTTCTTCAAGATGGCTCATAAGCCAAACCACCTACAGTCTCTGTTCATCTCAGCTCGAAACTGATGACTTCTTTGACCCAGTTATCACTGATTCTCATTTGCATTTCTCCTTGGCTACAATCTGGTTTACTTTAAGCTGGTCATATGCCAAGCATAGGCCCTAGCCCTATGACATCCCATAAGCTGTGTGGGGTGGGAAAATGAAGCCTAGTGGACTCTATCCAACCATCATGGTCCTTCATTTTCCAATGGTCATTCTCTTCTTCCATCCCTTTTTCCAGTTCAGCTCAAGGCCCTCCCAAGGACTAGGTCACAAACCTGCTAGGCCAAGAAAGATGAATAAGGAGGCTTAATTTCACTTCAGTTCTCCTGAGCCATGGTGGAAAGGGCACCAACATTAGTGATGTTTGTCACACAGCATCAACAAAAATTACAATCTTTTCTCTCAGCTGCCACTAGTCCTCAAAATGTAAAATGCAAACTGGCTGTTGCTGGGGGTCATCCCTTTCCGGTTGCCTCTTATTTACTACTAATATTGTTAGGTCAGAGCCAATTTGGGAATTGAGTTTAATAAGATTCTTCATCAGTTCAAGTCCCATGATCTTGTTGCAGACTTACCTTCATTAAATTTCATCCTTCCTTCTGCTCATGACCAACTGCTTCCTGATTTATCACTGGGAAAACAAGTTATAAAATGGGTTTCTGAACACTTTCCATACTTTTACCATTTGATGTATGTAGTCACAAAATTCATGAACGGTTGGAGATCAGTCATCAAACATAGCTCGTTCCACCATTTCCAAATCAGCCCTGACATAACAATATTAGTAGTAAGAGGCAACTGGAAAGGGATGACCCCCAGCAACAGCCAGTTTACATTTTGAGGACTAGTGGCACCTGGGAGAAAAGAATGTAATTTTTGTTGAGGCTGTTTGACAAACATCACTAATGTTGGTGCCCTTTCCACCATGAATCAAGGGAAATGTAGTGAAATTAAGTGTTCTTCTTCATCTTTCTTGGCTTAGCAGGTGTGTGACCTGGTCCTTGGGAGGGCATTGAGCTGAACCTGAAAATAGGGAGGAAGAAGAGAACGTACATGGGTCTGTGTCGTACAATGGTTAGAATGCTCACCTTACAATGAAGCGAACCAGGTTTAATCCATGAGTGTGGCAGACCACACCTGGGCAATGTTTGTTAAAGCACCTCTGTTGGCTTAAGCAATCAGTTCTGTAACCGGTAGTTATGACCTGGTTGGCTGCAACCATTGTCAACAAGGTCATCAGACTAACCTCATCCCATGAAATTGCTAAAAAACAGAAGGATAAGACATTATGGACCAACTCCATATGGGAGGGAGAGAGAGAGGGAGAGAGAGAGTATATATATATATATATATATATATATATATATATATATATATATATATATATATATATATATATATATATATATATATATATATATATATATATATATATATATATATATATATATATATATATATATATATATATATATATATATATATATATATATATATATATATATGTATATGTATATATAATGTATATGTGTGTACATATATACACATATTGTATACCTGTATGTATGTACATAAACATTACAAAATTTCCTTATATAGTTGATAAAATGTATTTATGTGGTAATACAGTACTGTACTTTTGACAGACATGAAATTGAACAATTTGAGGACTGATACAGTAATCATATTAACATAACATCCTATACAAAATAAACATGTTCAAAGGAAGTGAAATGTCTGGCTTTTTAACAACATCCACATATCTATTTTGTATAGAAACATTTCGTTTCTAATGATTTCAACTAAATAAATCTGAAGTAAAAGCTAATCTACAATATTTGAAAGAACTGGATTATGTATGAACAGTAATGTTTAAGGTCTATATCTGGACGTACATTTCATAGCACATGCACCTCATGCAGTAATAAATGCAAGTATGCAAAGACTAGACAGCAATATTATATAATTGTTCCAAGCTAAAATCATATAGATCAAAATGCATCAACTTAAAGATGATCCATGAAAACACAATATACCAGTTTAGGAGTTTATAGCAAGTTATATGACCAAAAACTTTACATACATACATCCATACATACACACACACATACATACCTGTAAATATACACTCTAATACATGCAGATACACAAACACTTGCAAATAGTACATACATACACACACACACGTACACAATGTATATATTATATATATATATATATATATATATATATATATATATATATATATATATATATATATATATATATATATATATATATATATATACTGTAAATAGAATATACTGGTTACTTTTTACCATTTATGTATTTGCATTCCCAACAATGATCTTGTTACTCAATTTCTTCAAGCTTTATGGATACATGTATCACTAAAGAGCCTAAGTTCCAAATGATGAAACAAATGAAGATACTCTGACACCCACAGCAGGATTCGAACCCCAACTTGAGGCATCAGAACGAGGTTAATGTTAAACACATTATCACATCTGACACACAGGAACGAGGTTAATGCGTGTGGGTTCGAATTCTGCCACAGGCATCAGAATTTCTTCATTTGGATCATAGACTTTGTAGTGACAACTGTACCCGAAAAGGTGAAGAAACTGAGAAGTTAAGAGGTCAATGTGGATATTAAAAATGCATACAAAAACATATACTGTATATGTATCCATGAGTATAAAAAAGTACAGACTTTCCATAGAAGAGCAGTTTTACTGATGATCAGGATTCAAGCAATTATAAACTTCCTAAACTAAGTCAGTTCCCTGAAAACACACTCATATTACCGCACAAACATTCACCAACATTTGCTTTCTTATTACCAGGTGAATTCAAAAACACATACACAAAAGTACAAAATATGCACACACAAATATTAACAAATTTTAAGAGTAATTTGCATACAGACCACAGACTTTTATGTAGGGGAGTATTCCTTACCGTAAACTGGAACTGCTCACTGAAACTTGGTAACAAGGTAGTTAATTGATGGTTAAGGAGGGAGAGTGGGGAATACTCCTCATTTCCCTGCAGTCACCAAGAACTATTTCCTTCAGCATCTGGGGCAATAATTATTATTAAAAGTGGGATGACGGTGGTGGAACACGATAAGGGCTCTGGTTTGTATGCCAATGAAAAATACATATTACTTTTAAAATTTATATTCTCCTAGGAAAATCTAAACCATGGCCATTTATGTAGAAGATTCACTCTCTATGATGGTGATTATCTCTGTCAACTAACTGGAAGATGAAACCCACCCAGGGATGTGACTCCTATAACCTCCTGCTTGGTCTATAATAGGAATGGCAAAGAGGTAGGGCGCTGAGCCTGAGCTGAGTGAGTGTGTCTAGAATCTTGCTCAAGTGAGGAACTCTCTGGAGAACCAAGAACAACCCCACTTGGATTACACACACTGGAAAACAGTTATATCTGGCTAGTACTATTGATAGGTTCAGAGTGTAGCTCACTTACCTATATCACGGCGCAATCCATCAAGTACTCAAACTGAACCGCTACTTTGAGTATGGAGAAAGAAGTGTGAAGGAAGAGACCAGTCTCTCATTCATTCTCAAGCTTAACCTCAACCAAACGTTCCAGCAAGATACTTCCCTGTTGAAAAGGAGCTGTGTGACTTCACAACCTGTTGAACAACCACCACAGATTCCAGGGTGTTCAGGGATTTGTGTGTGATGTCCATCAAGTAAAATGAGGTGAAGATAGTCCGACATTTTCAGACTGCTCCTCTCATTACCTGAAAAACCAAAAGTTTTCCATGACCTCTCACTCAAACTAGATGACTGTTATTCTCCCTGGAGGAGTCATAAACTCATCTGATCATTTCATAAACCCAAAAAGAAAGGATGTTCCTGGACACTTCCTTCTTTTGCTTACCTTAGAGGATAGGTTCCAATATAACAGTGCCTTAAGACTCGCATCAGGCACAAAAGCATCTCTCTCATCAGAGACTGACAGATTCTGAGTTTTCACAATGAACTCAGAAACAAACAAGAGAAAGAGGGAACCAACTCCCCAAGTGCTGGATGGATAGGATATGCCATGTAACTAGCTGACAGACTTCCCATGACTGAGGCTAGCAGGAAGATTATCTTGAGCATGAGTGCCTGGTACAAGGCTTCCCCCAAGGGTTCATAAAGCACCTGGAGAACAAGTCACATCCAACACATCAGGACAAAGTTCCTGAAGAGGATAAAACTGCTAAATGCTTTTTCACTACCCATAATAATTCAATCTACGCACCTAGCTCAAGGCTGAGCAACAGCCGTGCTTTGCCCAATCTCAGAGGAGCTTGCCATGATGAAGGTATGCTGGAAAGTCTGTGATCTGGTGAAAAGACTTTCTGACAAGAGAGGCACCCCTTCTATAACACCAGTCAAAGGAGATGACTCACTTTCCTTGGTACATGTTTGCAAAGGAATGGCAGAGGTAGAAACATCTCCCTGACAGCCCAGTGAGAAGAGCCTCTACTGGCAAGATCTGCAGGATAACCTCCAAGTATGTAGCTGGAGGGACTAAACTGTCTGGTAGTGCCTTAGAATGTGTGACTGATGAAGAAGAGCAGGCCAACAAGGCACCACTTGGGGGTCATCCTGAGACACAATGTGATAAATGCCCAGGTGATCACCAAACAAATCGGGCTGAATGGTTGAAAAGCATGTACATCCCAGAGATATTGGAAGGTGTCTTACACCACTGACCAGGGACCCAGAATGAGAGAGCAGAATACCAAGAGAATCCTGTTTAACCACGTGGTTAGCAGGCTGATCATGGGTGTTCCCAAAATCCCAGAGTCTTTCCACAATTAATGATTGTAAGGACCACTGTCCCAACTACCTGACCTCATCAGCTGAGGTGGTCTGCCACCACATTCTGCCTACCTAGAATATATCTGACTACAGCTAGACAGCATGATGAATTACCCGCTATTGTTGGGTTGCATCAGAGAGAGCATCTATGTTTTCAGTGGCCATTCTCATCCTGAACTGAGTCTGAAGGACAAATTTGTTCAAAGGAAAGAAAGTGGCGATTGATTTTCAACCACTAGTCACCTTTTCCTCAAGGAAGAGATAACTATAAAATCCTGAAGACTAGTTACCTTTGCCTTCTAGAATGATCTTGTCCATCACCCGTCCCACCTCCATCAACAGAGCTAGAGCTTCCAGGGATTTAAAAAATACAAAGGGAACAGTACCAGTTGTCTAGACAGGGGTGGGTAGCAGCATACAGTAGCCGTACCAATAGACAGACTACCTCAGGCTCTGCTCCCTGTCTCTGTCACATTGCCAAATAGCAAAACAGGGATCCCCCACTCATGTCTGCTGGAGAGTGGACTGCCAGCCTCAACATCCACCCCTCCCTCCCCTTTGCACTCCATCCTTTCCAATTTATGGCTGGGAGAGGACTGCAAAAGGGCTGGGAAGGTTCCCCACTCCTTCTAAAAGAAGGTTGGACTACCTGTCTGGGTTTAGGAGGAACAGGCTGTCTCCCAACACCAAACAGGCGAGGCTTAGCCATGCCAGAAGGTTCAGCCGCAAATGCCTTTGTACCTACAAGATTAAAGAATCACAGGACTTTGATATTTCCCTCTAGCCCTACCTCCATCTTTCTTTTTGGGAAGAGTAAGGGTGACTCTGGTGCCAAAGAGTGCCACAGAGTGAGAATACTACCCACTGAAACCTACTGAGGGAATAGGGATGAAACCATGTTCCCTCTTCTCAGGACAAAGTTTACCCAAAAGTCAGCACTCCGGTGGGAGAGAATGATATCAACAACCTCCTAAACTTACTTTCTCATCTTCAGATGAGACACATGTAATGGCAGTGTTACCAACACGTTCAACCAAAGGTCAAACCACGAGGCAGCATGGAAAATGACAAACTCCATGACTCCTGACACTGACTCTGTCAAATCCAACTGAAGGGGGCAGTCTAAGGGTTATGTGGCACATAGAATCTCCATGGACTGGCCAACAGGGGGGGGGGGGGAGCTTGCCTGATATGCTGGACAGCATGGAACTGTCTAACCACATGGAAACTGGTACCATGGCAACCTAACTGACAATTCAGAAGCACATCCAAAGGTGAGCTCTACTGATAAGACTGGGGTGTAAAGGCACTGAGGCTCACATACAAGTGCAATAATCTCACAAAAGTGGAGTGCCATTCCAACTGAACTTTCTGGCACTATGGAGGCGAGGAACCCTCTGGTCCCACTGAATCCACAACTGCACAAGTTGGGTCCTCTCCCAGGAGACAGCAAGATGCACAGTCTGTTTTTGTGCCCATTCCTGGGACCATGGTGTGCACTCATTATTGTCAGTACTGTTCAATAAACCCCTAGCCACAGAGTTATAAAAGACCAATACCTTGAATAGAGTTCCACACCACGGTCAACCAACCAATACACTCCTCATTTTCGGTAGTGTCCCATCCAGTACCGGTGGATGGGCAAGAGTAGTCTCATGTGAACGCAACCTGGGCCTGGTGGCAAGCTACAAGCCAGGCAAGGAGTAACATAACCACCCTAATACCCATGAGTACCAGATAGTGGAGATCTGTCACCTATGAACCCCATTTGTGTGCATACCAAATGCGAGGAGTGGTGGTGGTTCAACTGGGTTTTTCATGTGAAACACAGGTGGCAGAAGATCCTGTAGCAGTCCTTTTGCTCAAGAGAAAGCAGGAAGGCATGGAATACCAAGCCTGTTCAATGAGACCTGTGACATCTCTACCTGTGGCGGACAAATAACCAAATAACCCATGGGTGGCTGAGCACCGACACCTCCCAGACAATGAAAAGAGTGCTCGCTTGAAGTCCTATGGGACTTCATGAGAGGCTTTCCTAGACTTCTTCTTCTTCTTCTTCCCACGTGATGAAGTTGTAGAAGACTAAAAAGAGCTTGGTGATGAGGAGGAGGAAATAGAAGAACAGTAACTGCACTTCTTCCCTTTGGCTCAAGCTTGTGCAACACTCATCTCTGGCGCAAAAGAACTAGTCAAGGCAAGGAGTGTCATCACAGTCTGTGCTATGGTTGATGCCAGGACAACTCCCATTGGTAATGCAACTGCCACAAGAGGATCAACCACCTTAATGGATTAAGCAGCAGAAACAGGAACAGAAGTTTTCCCTTTCTTAGCTATGGCTAAGTGGTCAAGGAAAGCATTGACAGACAGATTTCCAGGGATGCTGAGGTAAGGCCATATCTTACAAAAGTATTCAACAGATATGGACATTCCTAGATTGAGAGATGGATTACTATTAGTAGATGGAGATAAGCTGTGTTTTCTGGCTTATTATGAAAGGAGAGACTATGGTAGACCTCCATCTTACCTCTGGTAATGTCCCAGGCTCAATTGGAGCTGTATGGGGAAAAAAGGTGCACAGGAGGGGTGGAAAAATAAAACCTAAAGAACTAAGCAATACCAATAAAGGAGTATCCCTCTGACAAAGCTGGTGAGTGCTTTATATCCTTCCTCTTCCTACTGAACTTTTACCAATGTGAGAGAGATGAGAGATCACTCAATGCATTCCTCACAGGGGGAAAGACTACCAAACAGAAGACATGACGAGTCCACACGTGCTCCCATCCCCTTCCAATGTCTTCACACTTATTTTTCTGTATTTGTACTCAGTGTGTAAAACATTTCAGCATTCATTCACAATTTTACAGAATAGGTTCCAACAACAACTCAGCCTAGCACAAAAGAAGTAGACTACACCAGACAGCAGCTGGGAAAAATGTCTTTAGCAAACGCAGGCGAGTGATGGTTATTCTGCCAACTCAACCCCCCTTAACAACCAGTTAACTACCTCGTTGCCTAGTTTCAAAGACATATTCCAGCTCACACTAAGGAAGACTCCCCTTCATAAAAGGTAATGTTTTGTATTTCTGTAGGAACAAACATTTTCACAATAAAGTAAACCTTCACAATTAAACATCAATTCAAAGTAGATACCAGTTAGATTAGCCAGTAAGTCAAAGAAATGGAAGCTTTTCAGATGAAATGCATTACATTTTGGGAAGGTCAAGTAAACCACATGACCTTGTTCATCTCTCAACGTCCAATTTTGATTCTTACACAAAATATTACCACTAAAAGCCAGTGACACTATCTGACAAGCTGACATTCATATATAAATCATCATTATAAAAATTAATGAAAGCCATCTCTCCTGAATACCAAACGCTGTAATGATGATTCCCATTTCATCTGCAATAATATGATGAAAAATTTGATACAGCAGCAAGAAATAATTAACACCAAAATTTTACACTTATCTGCAAAACAACACTGTCTCAAATTAATTCTATCAGAAAATTTATATCACATGATTGGTAAACAACCTAACAGCTGTATATTCAAGGCAACGCCATGTCCGAGCTGAACATCACCACCACCAACGACAAAAATCATAATAGAAGACCCATTAAGTGAAATTTTTTTTCCTTCATGTCATATATACATTTTCACATATGAACTATACACGCGACATCACTCTTAGCTTGCGATAGCTCCACTACCATCTCCTGAGTGTCCTTGTAGTATGGTGACTTTCTGTTTATGTATCTCCCAGCCTTTGATCTCGGCCATGGTCCATCTTATACTTCCATGGGGTCCTCATTAACCCTTTATGTTCTTTCGATCTGGGGATTTTCAGTAGTCTTTCTCTCAAGGTCCTTGAGCAATGCTTAAGACTAATTTCCTCTCTTCAAAGTTCGTCCTATGATTTTTCTCCAAATAATATATAGCTAATACTTTATTTATGTCTTGTATGTTTACTGCTATTTTGTGTTCTTTTTTATGAACATCCAGATTTCTCAGTGTTTCTCCAGTATAAATAAAAGTCATACCCTACACAAAGAATTATATAAAACTATGGGGCCCTTTTCCTACCTAGTATCTTTCCTCTTATTACAGCAGACTTTCTTCAGAATTATTGATAAAATGACGGATGAAATTATAAATACCATTTTTATTTACTAGTGCTTTTCACTTTTCTGTCATATGGTAGTTTTATTATGGCTTTACACTCTTCATACCCTTTCTTTTTTCCAAGCTACAACAGAAAACTTTATTAATACCTTCTATGAATCAATCTCATCAAGCTCAAATAACTAACTTTTAAGCATTTAACTTCTTCCTCTAGGTATTTTACACTGCATATTCTTAGCTTTCAAAATTAAATCCACAAGTACACTTTTCTTCACACTTTACTGGTAAGAAAAATGGAAAGTTTTTATAGTACCGTAATTAGCAATTTTTCCAGGTATACCGACAAAAACTTTTCATGTAAGAGTACCCTTCAGTGTGATATTGAGACAGTTATTGAACTTTTTCCTTTGGCATAAGAGACAATGCAGGGTGGCTGAGGTGAGCACTTAGATCAAAGTCTATGGTTTATATTCTTAAAAAGACTACATATCTCTTCAAAAATGTGTCATTTATTCATACAGAAATAAAAACCATTGCCTTTCATGTAGGAGACTCACTCCTTCAGTGGAAATTTCTCAGCCAACTGACTGGAAGCTGTAACCCACCATGAATTGTTATGATCCAGGTAGTGAGAGTGAGCAAGGGAAGCAATGACTCCTGTAACCCAGCCTTGGTCTGACATGGGGTTGCCAGAGTGGTAGGGACCCCAGCCTGAGAAAGGGAGCAGAGCCTTGCATGAGTAAGGAAATGATCTGAGAACCATGCAGCTACCCCCATAAGAACTGCATGTCAGAAGACAACTATATCTTGGGTTAGGATATAGCTCTAAGCCAACCCCCCTGTCCCCCTTTTTAAAAGAAGAACTGGGAGAGCCACAACTTAACTGCCAAATCTCTAGGACTGGTTACTCAGTTGAGTAACCACTTATATCTACAACCAGACCAGCACATACTCAGGTTGAGCTGCTGCTCAGCAAAGGGGGTAAGAAGGAAGGATGGATAAAAGCCAGTCACCCTACCATTTAAGCCCAGCCTTACATTCTCCAAGCACTGCAGGGAAGGTGTTTCTCTGTCCTAACAGAGCTGGGTGCTTACACAACCTGCAGAGCAACCACCACAGGTGAGGTCTGTAAGCAGATAAGGTAAATGTGGTCTGATGCTGTAGACACCTGCCCTCGTCCCTTCATGTTTTTGCCCAAGCTGTATGACTGACTACTATAAGAAACATAATGAGCTTGTCTGGCATATCACTAAGTCAAAAGAAAGGAGTTTCTAAACATCTACTTCCTGTGTTTGTTAATACTAGCATGCGGTGCTGACTCTCTTGGTAGCATAAACAACTAACTCTGAGCACAGGAGCCTCTTGCCTAGACCACCTGAAGAACTCAGAAAGAGGAAACAAAAGCTCATGGGTCTTGCCATGCTGAAGACTTCTCAGTTTTTGCCATAAATCCAGAAATTAACATGCACACAAGCAATCCCAGCCTTCCAAATACCAGACAAGCAGGTCTATGCTCACCAATATGCTTTATCAAGGCCCATCTCGAGGTGTCACATGGATCCCAAGTAGGCTACAGAAGATGAGATTCATCTCTCTTCCTGGAGGTCAATGCCCAGGGAGGCCAAGACTGACAGAAGCTCGTAACAGGCATAGACAGTCAGCCACAACCAAGAGATCTACGCCCTTCACTCTGAAGGCCTGGTTCTAAGCAGCTAGCCTTTCACCACAGTGACTAAGAGGAACTTGGTTCAACAAAGGTAGATGAGGTGATTCTAATGCATGGAGACTACAATCAGAGAAAGTTCTTTGCATTCACAAAGAAAATGGTCCACTTCCCTTATACAGAAGAGTGGGGCAAAGGAATCTCTCTGGTTGACTAACAAGAGCTAGCAGATCAGGAACACCATTGGAATGAACCCTATGCATTCTTGAGTCCCCATTACCTTGAACCACTCTGTATCAAGGTTATGAAGAGACTGAGTTCACGGCCGTCTTTGACCAACACCAAACCTTCAACTAACCACCGGACAAACAACTGATACCGGTAGTTAAGCACTATTACACATATACAGCACTTACAGTTAAACACACGAAACAGCTAAATACAAACACAAAACATACTATCCTTCTACATAATACGCAATTCCACTTTACGTAAATTTAAAGAGAATACATAAAACTATACCACAACTTGCAGAAAAGTACAATCTCTCTTGTCGAAGTTTCGACACCCACACACCAACTGATGCACGTGTATTACCTTCACTTTCAGAAGATGATCCATCATCCTCGTCACTGTCACTTTCTGTTTCACGATCTGTATCTTCAGAATCTGAAACTTCTTCATCACTCGTTTCATAAAATATGTCAGTAAATTCATTAAGATAAAAATTTTTGTAGGAAACTGTAGGAGACAACATAACTTTCAACCTAAATTAATACGGTAACTCAACATTCTACTACTAATTCACTAATACGATGTGTATTTACACATAACTGACAAATCCTGTTATCCGCATTTTCTCTCTATCACATCTTCATCACATATCAGCATGTAATAATTACGAAAATATGAATGATGATAAAGATTATCATTCAAAACCAAGATGCCTTAACTTTCATTCCAGTAAAAAATTAAAATTTTGCTATGAATATACTTATACGATTTAGTTTCACATTACTGTACTGGTAACTCCTATTATTAATTAAACTTAATACTGGCATTCTATCACACCTTTATTCCATATCAACCTGTAATAATTACAAATAAAGATAATAACTATCGGGATCAGGCCATGCAACGCTCAAAACTAACACTGAGACTGAAGTTTTCCCAGAAATTCCTGCTTGTTTCCACCTCATAAACTTATCAACCAATCAAGTAAAGGGATTATGACGATGTCACTGTGACGTAATATCATTTAGCTGGTGACTATAAAGTGTTGATACGTCATTAGAGAGTACGCTAATGCCAGGGAAACCCTGTCTTTTGAAGTACTGGTGCGTGGTTTAAATTGGTCCACTAAAATGGCCAAATGCTGAAGACTGGAAAGCCAGAAAACTGGCTCTTTGACTTTTGGGGGTTAATTATTACAGTTTATAAAGATGAAAGAAGAAACGGTGTACAAATTCCTTTTCCAGTACAGTATGCCAAAACTTGCAAAGCAATTAAGTTGTGACTGGAGGACTCTTATTTTAGATATGTATGATGGTAAGACATACAAACATTCAGGGTAGTTGAAGGTTCAATGTATCTCCCTAGTTGCAAACTTATATGTGGAATTTTACAAAGTAATTTTACTACCTATCATTAACATCGATGTAAAAGTTTGGAAAAAATTATGTAGATGAAATTTTTGCTCTTTCGAACACAAAACCAAAGCATGTTAGATACAATTCTGAAAAAAATTAATGTTTTGGAACCATCAACAAAATTCACAGTTAGTAACTACAAGGAATCAAAATGACCTTTTCTGGACATTTGGGTGTAACTAAACACAAATTTGAAACCAAAGGATACTGTAAAAACACTCACATATAATGTTTCATACCACAGTGGAAGTGTGAGAAGAGGTTTAATTTTGAGAGCTTTAAGAATATGCAATCCAAAATATACCAAATTCAAAAGTAATTTGTATTTTTCCTAACATACAAACCTACATTTTCATATATGGAGTACTCGTGCTTAGAGTGCTCCGGCTGTTACTGAATCGTCTCACAAAACAAAATCCTAACATTTCGGCCTTTTATCACCTGCAACCTAAGCTGGCCTTAACCTGCCATTACGCTTGCAGCTGCATCCGCTTTCACATGCTCACTGAGTCGTTTCCCATTTTTGCGCTGTTTTGTCCGTGTCTGTCAGGAATGCATGCCCTCCACACGTTCTTTATCATCAGGCTGTAACCTGGAGTATTTTCTCCCTTCAGCATTAACATATTGTGCAGTGCTTTCTGTTTTTATTTCAATTTTGCCACTACAGTAGTTTGGCAGGGGAAAGTAGTGCGTACCAGTGCGTAGGAGCACAAATCAAGTGGCATCCTCCCTTGTGTGTAGCGACTGATAACATAACGCTCATGTGCAACATGATTTTCCTCCCTTGCTTTTGGAGTGTGAGCCAGATTGGATCATCAAGGAAGGTATTCAGAAAACAACAGAAATTATCCATGTTAGCATAGAAAAAAGAAACGGAAAAGCCATAATAAAACTACCTTATGACAGAAAAGTAAAAGATACCAATAGTACAGTATATAAAAAATTATAATTATGATTTTAACTTTCATTTCAACAATACAGTTAGGAACAAAATATGCAGTAATACAAGCAATGATAATAAAGAGGAAAAGTCCCCCAGGGGTTAAATATTCCGTGTGGGAGATGTGACCTTCTTACATGGGGGAGAATGGGAGAAGTATGGATGTGCATATAAAGGAACACACAAGACCAGTAATCATACAAGAAAGAAAACAATGTATTAGCTGCACATTGTTGGGATAAAGTCAAACCTATTAGGTCTGGTCAAAAGCTCAAAACATGTAGCACATCTTAAAGGTGAAGGACTAGTGGGAATCCTATGGATATATACAATGGACCACTCCTCTCCTCCTCATGGGATCGTCGCTAGCAATGGGGCTGTTCTTCATGAGGTACTGGGCAGTCTTATGATCCTTGTAGTAGATTATAAGGTCAGCTTTTTTGTCTTCATCACTGGGTTTCACATGGGTGCCCATCAATGCAGACAAAAAAGTTGACCTTACGATCTACTACAAGGAGCAGAAGATTGCCCATTACCTCATGAGGAACACCCCCATTGCTAGCAATGACCCCATGAAGAGAAGAGGAGTGGTTTACCAAATATCATACCGGGAATGGATGCTACCATTCGGACATTGGTATGACTACAACTCACTTTCCAAGAGGATCTCTGTTCACCTAAACAAAGGGGCAGTATACCAGCACTATAAAAGGGAACATTCTTCTTCTTCTTCTTTCGACCTTACCAGTCCCACTGTACAGCAAACGTCAGTTCCCACAGTTCTTCGTTGTTCCTTAATTCTGATGTCAAAGTTTCTATAATGACAAGGAACAAGAATGGAGCTGATCCCTGATGGAGGCCAACCTCCACAGGGAATGCCTCAGTCTCCCCATATTTTGTCTGTACAGTGGTTCTTTCCCCCTCATGCATCATCTTCACTAACCTTACCAACTTCTCTGGTATTCCTCTCTTTCTCAAACACCAATAAACTATTCCTCTTGGTACCCAGTCATACGCCTTTTCAAGATCCACAAAACACATGTATACTTTCCTGTTTCATATAAGGGAACATGGCAGTGCCTTATAGCCAGCCGGTCATAAGGAGCACAAAAATCCTGGATGGCAGCAATGACCATTGATGCCTCCAATATAAGGAGGCCCTTGCCATCCTCCAATGGAAACCATTGCTCAACATGGCCCAGGAGACCTTTCTTCTCTCAGCCACCATCAGAACAGCAAGGTGTGCCCCTGGGATGACAATTCACCTGCCCACTGCTTCAGGCAGCACTGCCTATGATCAAAACTCCTGGGACCTGGTGCCAGCCAATAAGCACCTACATCGGCCAGCCAAACCCTACTGGATGAGTCATTCTGCTCCCAGCCAATAGGAGGAGCCCCCCCGTGACTTTGACAACCTTGAGACCCTGGTCAGTATTTCCAACAGCTACCACAAAGGGGACATACTTGCTCAAAATGGGTAAGACTTGTGAAATCTTCAGCATAGCAACATAAGCCTAAACAGACTCAAACTTTGCTTGGTTTCCTGTAAGTGTGGTGTTTTGCTGTTGTTAAATATGGATGCCAGACTTTTACAAAATACTAATGACACTGGACAAATTGAGCGTTGGACGTCAGCTGCGAGTGCTAGCTGGAAATTCAACATAAATGTTTTAGGTGCTTGTTCCATTATGAGCGCAATGGAAAACCTTTTGAAGTGCATTCATGAAGTGGCCCATGCCAGTATGAAAATTATTACTGTACTTTGTAAGGCATGTGTGAAAAAACTGAATAACACTTAAGTACTGATATGATTAGTACATGGAGATTTGTTGTTGATAGCTACTCTTTATACCACCATGCCCAGTAGATATCTTTACACAGAATCAGAGATGAGTCATATCCCCAGCTGTTTCAAGTGAATGCTGGCTGGCTTATACTCGTACATTTAGATCCACTAATTTTCCAACATGAACCTCAAAGGGTGTCACAGGTTCTAAACAAAGCAACTACAAACTTCAGTCACTCTTCTTATTCATTATGCCAAGCCTCCCAAGACACATCACTTCAGCATGCACATTTAAATGTTCATCAACGAAAATGAATATATGAATACCAGAGCACATAACATTAAAAAAAACTGGGCTCTTCCACAAGCAAATGGAAACACAATGTATACCATGGTCTACATCCCTACAACAGCCTTGGAACCCTTGTCTGCTTATATACCAGCAAAAAAGAAATAAAAAGTCACAAAAAACTTAGCCTAAAGCCTAAATTTCAACCAGTAAATTTTGTGACTAGATTAACCACTGAAGTGAGGCAAAATGGAAAAATTAACAAATTTTTAAAACTTGTATTTTTCCTAAGTATAAAAACCAGAGAATTTTAAATGGGAATATCCTCGTATAAGATGGAACAGCCATTGAACTTGGTAAAAAGTTTGTTACTGGCAGTTAAGGGGGTAGGTGGGGGGGAATACCCCTCATTCACCATCCATCACTAGTCACTTCAGCCACAGGGACAAAGCAGGGTGGTTGAGGTGGGACTATGATAAAAGCTCTGGTTTGTATAAATTGGAAAAATGTTAATCACTTCAAAAATCTGCTATTTGTTCCTCAAGATATACAAACCACCAACTTTTAGAAGATACTCCTTATGTGGGAGGTTGCCTCTGACAACTGCCTGGTATTGAATCCTACCCAGAACAACCACGCTCCCAGGTGCATATGCAAGCAAGGGATTGGATGACTCCTGTAACTTATTTGGTCTGGCATAAGGGATGACTGAGATCTACAGAGCCTGGGCATGTGTGAAACTGCTTGAGAGAGGGTACTCATTCAAGAGTAGGGAAAAAAATCATGGAACCATTAAATCCCCCATGAACAAATTCCTGTCAGAAGGCAGTTAATTCTGTTCCAATACCAAATGGTGGGTTCAAAATCTAGCTTTACCCACACTGGGCTCCCCCACTTGCTATAAGGGAGAGCAGAGGGAAATGCATCTTAGGAACTTTGCTAAAACTGGGTGCTCAACGTTTAACTATCTGTATCTAGTCTGACTCAGCTGATACTCCAGCCAGCAACCTTCTCTGGATAGTGCTGTTTTGTTTTTTCTTCATGGTAAACTGTTTACTGGCTGTTCATATCTGAATTTTGCCAATGTCTTATCCTAGATTAAAGTTTAGCTGCAAGTATTTAAGCTTCAATGTACATTAGTATTAGGCTAGAGTAGGTAATCTCTATTCCTTTACTCCTTTAGCTATTGTGGATTTTCTTTTTTTCTCCACACTCTTTTGAGATGTCCCAAATTCCTGAGCACTAAGCTCAAGATAATATTACAGTAAGCACTTTATATGTACTTTTATACTGTATATTGTATTTTGTTAGTAGTGCTGCAGCAAACAAAGTTTTTGCACTCCGGCTACTTTTTTTTCCAGTACAGGCAGTCCCCGCTTACTGGCGGCAACGGTTAACGGCAATCCAGTTTTACGGAGCTTGTCTAGCAACGCTGTTAACTAGATTTTCGGTGCCCATCTCCGGTTAGCAGCGCTGATCGCCAGTTAGCAGCGCTGATATCCCGTTAATGTCACTGTTAAGCGGGTTATTAGTGCTATTAGTGCTATTATTGCCGATTTTCGGTTAGCAGCGCTCGGCCAGTAACAGAACCCGCGCCGTTAACCAGGGACTACCTGTATTGGACCATGCCTTATTACAGGTATCTTGGATTGCCAGGTCAGCTTTGCAGCAGTTTAAGGCTCAGTTTTTAGTTTTTTTTGTTTTTTTTTTAAGACCCTCATCTTTTGCACAGCAAAAGGTGTGCTTTACTACTGCTGCATGCCAGATTAGATGATGTTGAGGAGACCTACCTGGCTGAAGAAGAGAACTACACAGTGTTTCATTAAGTTAGTTAGTTATAAATGATTTGTTTAACCAGACCTCTGAACTAAGGACAGAAGGAAAAATTCACGTTTCGCAAGACCTTGAGCTGTAGCTGGAGCATCTTTGGCTTAGAGGCCACAGAGCCCCAGGCAGCTGTACATACAATGGAGCTAAGACACTTGATATCCCCCTGATGAAAAAGCAGTGTTTTGTTCATACTATCCACTAAATTTACAGACATTTCCAGATGTCAGATTGAATCGCCTTCAGGTAAAAGGTGGAGGTTGTCAACAATTTGAGATCATTCTCGCATGACGTTGACATCGGAAAGAATAAAAAAAGTTCACTCATGAGAATGTTATCTATACTACTGTACTCATCATCAGGCTATCTTAAAGCAATGAGAGTCATCCTCAGACTCCCAGAGGTCATTAACCTCTTCAATAAATATTTCGTGAGACTGAGAGGAGGATGGGTATATTTTTCAGACCATCCCAAGAGCATAATGTGGTGTCCAATTTCCACGTTTCTGAATAAAAGAATTGGCAGCAGTATATTGGTAACTTGTTAACGAATGTTACAAACAGGTCTACATTGGAGGCTCAGATTAGCTTCTTGTAGATGTATGAATGTTGGGATAAAAAGTTATCACATGCTATTCTCAGTAAAGAGAAGCTTTCAAAACATTTTGAAAACTATGGAAGAAATTTTGGATAATAAGACACTTTCCAACTTGTCCCAAAACAAATCTGTGGAGCCAATATGAACTGAGTTCCTCGTTCCTGGAGGTAGAGCATTGTTGATGAATTGATGACACTAAATTGTTCCTAACTGATATGGAGATCTCATTCACTTTTAAAAGTTTCTTGACCTTCATGGCCAAAAGATAAGTTTCTTTGCTTACCTGTAAAGTCATGGAATATTAAAAGCTCAAGGTTAGAAGTTGAGCCTGAAGTATATCAAAATATCCAAAAGCAACCCTCTGTTCACTGGTTTTTCTTAAGTTTATTTTTTTCCAATTTTTTATGACAGATCTGCTCTGGAACTTTTATCTCTCATCATGATTCTGCTGTGTTTCCAGTTTCAAAGCCCTATCCTCATAATAACTATCAAAGTTATTCAAGATCAAATTTCAGAGAAAAATAAGAACAATATGATTAATAACAATACATGCACTGTACAGTAACTCCATACTCCCTTTAAAGAAGTTTCCTTCAACTACGACAAAAAAACACAAAAAAACCACACCATTCCCAAAATGTAATGTGCTGCAGTTTGTCAATTACAACACCGAAATAATTTTCTATATGAAATAAATTGTTCCAGAAAGTTAAACAAAAAACAAAAGCAGTAAATTAGTACAATTCACACAAAAATATGCTACATCAAGAAAAAACAATATCAAATCAAAGTTAAGCATTGTAAAATTTACCCTAATTCCAATTTTTGCAACCTATCAGGGAAAGGCAATGAAGGATTTTTGTCACCATTAGATTACAACCTCACTTATTAGGTGACATCCCATATAATCATCCTCCTGCACAACCGGACCCATTAACAACACAACTTTTTTCAAACAACTAAAAATCACATGGGAATGATAAAGACAACACAACCTAGAGATGAATTCTGAATAAGTACATGAGTATGCACACCTGAATTGTAAAAAATTATGGCAATATATGACAGGATTGAGACAGTAAGTCCCGACCCTAAGGTATTATGTACCATCCTGAAGCTTGGACTAAGGTACCTTCATTATGCATATTTATATATGGGCTGGATGATAACCAGATACGTACTCACTGCATTTAATATATGAGATATGTCAAACACCATGTAAGTGGTTAAGAGTGGAAACTTTAAATATGTGTAAACTCCAGGGTCTTCATACTTAAATTACTATTGGCCATTTCTCTGTGAATTTCAAGTATGCAAGAAATTCTTCTCTAAATTCTCTACAGTTACAGTAACTGTGTGTTCTGTTAACACAAGAAAAACTCCAGTCAGCTATGTAGAGAATTCACGATAAGAATCAAGTGGAATACACAGTACCAGAATATCAGGATTAAGTGAAGCAGTGTAAAAATCACATCAACTCTTCATCACATACACAAAACATTATTCTTACACATACACATCCTAACTGCACGTACTGTTCTCTAAAACATATTCTGCTAGCAATTATGCACATAATCATCAACAATAACACATGCCACGGAACACCACTTGTCAAGTCACTTATTGACACAAAGGGAATCCATACAGATGAAAAACATTTGTAAAGAGATCATTAATCAAGCAACAAAATAGAATACATTACCCAAGTGTACACTAAATTTATAGGCTTGAAGACTCCTGGTTCTCTTTATATAAACTTCTATTACCAAACCTTTTATGATGTGCATTAGACTATTTTGGAAATGTCTTATTATGGTGATAACTTGCAATAAAAACACAACACAGTCAGCAAAACAAAACTTTCTAGGAGCTAAAATATTTTTATCAAGAGAATCCTATTCTAAGACTGCAAATATTGCAGGCTATCTATCCGATCTGCATCTCATACCATGCACATTCATAAGCTCTCTCTGAATTACTGTTTGCCTTGTAAAGATAATTACATACATAATATAATTTAGAAAGGAATGACACTTTCATATAACAATATTGGCAATTAATGTGCAACAGTTGTTAAGATTAACAATGGCCATAAAAATAAACAAGTCAATAACCAAAAACATAATTAATGCACTACAATGCACAGTATGTTTCTCTATTGGGTAACCCAGAGGCATATATAATGCCAGAAAATAACTGACATGAATCAAATATGGTAAATGTAATTATGCCACACATGAACCATCAATCATAACATAAAGGCTAGGGAATAATTATATGACACTGAAGATTTTTACTTTAACTGGGATGTCTACGCAGCTTCTACAAAAATTCTAATACTGTACAGTAATTGTAAATAACAAAGAGCAATTTTTCTGACACAACAAGTGACTGACAGTGTACTCCACATAACTAAAAAGATTTTGTGCCAATAAAAAAATATATATATTTCAGAGCTCTGAACATCAAAGAAAATATCATCATAATTTAAAGGAAACAAACACTGAGTGTCACATCCCAGTTACATTTCCTATGAACAATGTAACATGCTATTTTGTAGTCCTCAATAAGAAGCAGTATTACTGCGTGCAAAACACGCCTGGAAGTAAGGAAAGGGTGAGATTTTGCAGGCATCAGGAAAAGGAACAATCACAGAGGACTAAGTGAACATGTAAGACAAGCCAAAAGCCTTTGCAAACTTAAGAATCTGATACTGGCGTCACTCGTCATCCTGATTTCATTCCTTTTCCTATCAGTTTATTATTTATGGTAACACCAATCTTACTGGCCTGTAAAAGGTCCAAGGAGAGAACATAGCTGGGAAAGGGGGAGAAGGCTGATTCAAGAAGCTGGCAAGTCAACTGAGAGCCATAGCAGAGACAATGCAGTTGAAAGACCTGTCTTGTTTGTGACAGTTATGGGCGTGGAGATTTTTGGAGGACAGGCAGGAAAAGGCATATTGGGGAAAATTTTTCTCCTACTTATCAGATCTTTTCCCTTAATTTATCTGGGATTGTGTCATTTGGCAGCAATACAAAAATGAATCTTTGAACCCTGTGCCATGACTCGCAGCTCTTTCTAATCTTTCAAAATCCATAAATATGAATCATGAGCACTAAGGGGTACAAGTTAGTGTATTATACATTAAATTATATCTAGATATAAAAATCTAAGTGTAAATATATATGGGACCAATAATTCAGGCAGGAAATTGGATACCTTTTGGACTTTTCGATTCCCCACTGTCAGAATTTGCAGTCTGGGATATCGAATCACTTTTCGCGGCCTGTGCCGATTTATTGAACATTGCCTTCAACACACTTGATATGTCTAGAATAGAGAATACACACGGTAGAAAGTGATGGAGAATGCTGTTTGGACGCTACATCTATGGAGTTAGAAAACAGGAGGAGAAAGGGCTTAGATGGGAAACTTTCCACTGATTCTGCAACTGACACATTAATTTCCCTTACTGAGGGATGTTTCATGGAATCTTGTGAAAACTTTCCCCTGAATACACTGGAAAATGCAATATAAACAAGTCACAGTTACACAGACAGATGATTAACATAAATAAAGCATGAAAACAGCAACAAACAAGTCTTTGATTTTTCTGTTGACTTTAGCCTCAATGCAGACACTGCATCGTAAGCCGCAAAGGAATGAGGCATTTACAAGGATGGGGTGACTTTCAAGGGTTTGAGGATGAGGTGCTAACATCCAAAGTCATCAAGGCTATGCTTCAGAGTGCTCAGCAGCAGGTGTAACAAAGCCTCAGTACATCAGGTCGTGAGCACCTTCACAACCTGAGCCCTGCTTTCATGCTGTTGTGTCACATCATCTTAGTTTGGTATCCTTTAGACTGGCAGAAATGTTTTAAAACTATCCAAAACTAACAAAGGCACATTCTTTATTAATGTAAACTTCTCATTTGTGATGAAAGTGAGACATTTGTGTTCAGTGATCAGTCTGCACTGCAATGTTTCATGAATGCACAAAAGCAGCCCTTGGTGATAAGCAAGTCATTTCATTCAACAAGAAAGTTGACTTATTTCAGTCATCAGAAAATAACCATCAAGTTATGAGGTGTACATTAAGATCAGAAAATGAGAGCTGTACCTGAAAGATAAGTCAAAACAAAATATCCCTGTCCTAATAAGAAACACCACAAAATTGACTCTCAAGTACCACAAAATGTCATATCAAACGTCTTTTTTCTTTCCACTGCAATCACTAAAGCAAGGTTACCCTGATTCTCTATAAAACCTAAATTTAGCTATTATTTCTTTAGCAATTAAGAAAAAAAGTTTACAATAAGTAAAAATAAAGGTACAGAGTCAGTACCTACATAGCTAAGCCTGCAGAGGAAATCACAATTTTTAAAAATTACTTACCTTAAACAGTCAACAACCTTAGTAATATTAATAAAAGCAGAATTTTATAAGATGAAAAATTTTATACACATCACTTAACAAGTTTATTATATATATTAAGAATAATAAAAGTTAAAAGAATACACACACACAAATACACATACATATATACATACATATAAACATATGGTACATATATATATATATATATATATATATATATATATATATATATATATATATATATATATATATATATATATATATATATATATATATATATATATATATATATATAATATATATATATATATATATATATATATATATATATATATATATATATATATATATATATATATATATATATATATATATATATACTGTACGTATTAGAGGGTGGGTGAAAAGTAACTAGGCATTAGTAATTGCTTATAGAATTTTCAGTATTAATGAAGTCATGATGAAAACATTTTTTAAACAGACATCATCAATGGGGATTACTGGGTGTTGTGTGGTAACGATCCGAAAATGACAGTTGAAAAGATGCAAGCTCGACCAAAAGCAACTGTGTGGTGCAGAATAACGGCAACAAGAATCGTCAGCCCCTATCTCCTGCGTGACGCCATGAATGCGGACCGCTATCTCCAGTTGCTTAAAAATTACATCTGGCCCACAGAGTCTGGCTGGGATAACAATGGCGACCTGATATTCATGCAGGATGGTGCACCACCCCATTTTGCTCTTGCTGTGCATCTGTGGTTAGACCAACATTTTCCAGGACGTTGGATGGGACGACGAGGACATCATGAGTGACCTCCAAGAAGTCCAGATCTCACTTCATGAGATTTTTACCTGTGGGGTAACACGAAAGAGGAGGTGTACAAGACAAAACCTCACACACTGGAGGACTTGGAGACACGGATTCAGGAAGTTCTCGATGATATCCCAGACGACATCCCTCAGAAGGTTGTTCATTCCATCCCTGGCCATTTGAGGAAACTGGTTGATGCCACCGGTGCTTACATTGAAATATGATTATTTCCCATGGAATAAAGAACATTTGTTATTTGTTTTCAATGAATTTGTAATAGGGATATAGATTTTATTACTAATTTTCAGTGCCTAATTACTTTTCACCCACCTGTATATGTATGTATACTGTATGTATATATATATACATATATACAGGCAGTCAACCGTTATCGGCAGGGGTTCCAATGGCATGATAAGAGAAAATTGCCAATGATAAGCAGAAATCGGTGCCAAAAAACCCCAATTTTCATTGCTAGACAAGCCCCAAAAAACTGGATTGTCGATAACCGAGCCAGCTGATAACCGGGGACTGCCTATATGTATGTATATGTGTGTGTGTATATATATATATATATGTGTATATATATATATATATATATATATATATATATATATATATATATATATATATATATATATATATATATATATATATATGAATCATGAAAATATAGAACATGATGAATATATAAATAAAGATAAAATCCATGAAGGAAAGAGAAACAATGGAGTACTGCAAGGCCTTCCAATTACTTGTCCTTCACTTAGCGGACTGAACAAATATAAAAATAAGTTTACTAAGAAAGCTCGTATAAATGACAGATGGGGATTACAAAGGAAAAAATATGTACCTGGAATCCAACACAATTGGAGAATTAGTAGACCTACTAAAACAGACTTAATATTTAGGAGGTTTTACAAAAGTTTGGGCCCAGCAGCTCAGAAGCAGGGACAGGACAATTAAAAGTTCATACAAGGAAGATGACTGACCACCAAAAAATGTTATGAAAGTACAACGCAGTAGTTCTTGTTTTGGCAAACAAAAACAATTTTTTAAAGGAGAACATTTTTACAGAAAAATATATAAACACATGAATACATAGAAAATATATATAAGGTAACTAATTTGTAACAAAGTCAGTGATTTAATCTTATAGGTCATTCTTGAACATTTTACTAATACAGGGGTTCAAATAGTACATGACAGGTCATGACAGGCTAAGGTTAAAATTACAACTGGAAGTAAGCCGTATAATAGCAGATTCTAAAAGATTCTGGGAAGAGAAATCTTTTGATCCGGCAATCTCTGAACTTTCAGTCCAATTTATCCTGTGAAAGTTTTTTGGTGGGCAGTCACCTTCCTTGTATAATCTTTTAATTGTCCTGTCCCTGCTTCTGAGCTGTTGGGCCTAATCCTTTGTAAAACCTCTTAAATATTAAACCCTGTTTTGGTAGGTCTACTAATCCTTCAATTGTGTTGGATTCCAGGTACATATTTTTTCCTTTGTAATCACCATATGTCATTTATACGAGCTTTCTTTGTAAACTTATTTTTATATTTGTTCAGTCTGCTATGTAAAGGACACGAAGCTGAAAGGCCTTGCAGTACTCCACTGTTTCTCTTCCTTTGTGGATTTTGTCTTTTATATATATATATATATATATATATATATATATATATATATATATATATATATATATATATATATATATATATATATATATATATATATATATATATAAATATATATATATATATATATATATATATATATATATATATTATATATATGTATATATATATTAAGAATATTCCTCCTACGCCACATTTTTGGCACTAAATTTAAAGTAAAAGGACTAAGTAATTAAATAAGGCAAATTTAGTATGATTCACTGTGAGAAATTTGCCCCTAAAACCTCTCCCCACTGCCTTTTTGGGGGGGAAACCCCTTTAAATCCCTTCTTGTCCAACGCGCTGTTGGAAATCCCTTAATTCCAGGTGCGGACCCCTGCCAAGAGCTAATCGTCACTTGAAGCAGGCCAGCTGGTGGGCAGACCACATGAGTTCTGCCATTTTGAATTTGAAACCATGCGGCCTGCAGTTCCCATGTGGACCGAGTGATCACAACGCCATCTAGGAAGAAAAAGCTGTAACTTCCGACGCTATAAAAGAGTCCTGGATGCGACGCTATCCCTCAGAACTGTCGGAGGCGCCACGGACTCCAGAGCTCCATCCCTTGCTCTATCCACTGCCATTTTTCAGACATGTGGCTGGCAGTAAAAAAGTAACTTTTGATGTGAATTAATTCACTCATTCGCTGGCCCTCATAAGAAGAACTTCAGCTCCTAAAGAGAAAGGGTACCAGCTCCTAAAGAGAAAGGTAAAGTACCAGGATTTAAGGTTTTGCATCAGCCATGTTCCCTGTTATTCTCCAACTGTGTTTTCTTTCCTTTCATAGTGCGATATGATTACAGTGATATCTGTATTGCTTATATTTTGTACTGTTTAATTTGCATGTACGAACTCCAATACATAAGGCTCCCAACTTACCCAAGATGGGGTCGACAATGAAAACCTAAAAAATACCTGTCCCCATAGCTATCAAAAACAGCAGATAGCTTGTTGTCTATGCCTTCCCAAAGGATAAGCTGAGACATGGGCCAGTTCACCTATCCCATCCCAAACAAGGCCTTGTTAAGGAAACAAAAACCTTTAGGGCTTATCAGGGATCCCTGACCCAAGGAGGGAGTCTGCCAAACTCCTACAAACACTAACAGTATCCAGCACAAAGCACTGAGGAGAATAGCATCAATGGCGTTAGCCAAATTTAATACATATTCTTGGGCACCTGAAATGAGAAAAGAGGCTTAGCAGACACAAAAGTGCCTCTCTTGGCTGGAAAAAACAAGGACTCTAACAGCTGGATCAGGAAAATAGGGGGAAAAACCCCCTGCTCAAACACCATACTCTTCCTAGCAGACGGCAAGGGAGACAAGAGAGAGAGCACTTTCAAGTCTCCCAACTACAGAAACAGGTAACTTAAAGGAAGAACTGTGGAATTTGTCTAAGCGCAACTGAACTAATTCCTTAAAACTGAGGGGATAGACTAAATGTTCCTCTTCCTGAAAAGGAGGCAAAGGAGAATACTGACAGGAGGGGCAAGGACAAAACTAGCCGCAGAAATAAATGGTCTCCCAAGACCAAGAGCTCAAGTTCTCCTAATCCAGCTGACAGCAAGTTAAAGTCAAAAGCTCTCTCACTAACAGGACTTGCTGAAGAGTCATTTGGACTCACTGAAGCTTCAGACTCACTAACGCCCGTGCTGAGTAGCGGACAAAAGCACGAACTCGTGACAACCTTTCTGATTCCCCGCAAGCCATTCAGACTCACAACCAACCTTGTGGACTCGCCGACACCCAAGCAGACTCACCAGCATCCGAGCAGACTGACTGCAGGCCAGGAGGCATCTGCGGACTCGCAGACTCATCAACAACTGTGCAGACTTGCTACCAGCCATGCGGCCTCCCAAGGACTCGCAGAAAACCGCTCGGACTCACTACCAGCCATACGGACACTCGCAGACTCACAGACAACCATGTGAACTCACCACCTGCCACCCAGACTCACGCAGGCTCACAGACAACCGCGCAGACTCACCACTAGCCCTGCACACATTTGAACTCTCAGACACCCGTACGAACTCTCACTGTTTGCGGAAACTCACAGACTAATGGGCGAAAAATAATATTTGGCACACTTAGCCTAAGCTTGAAAACCACAAACGAATGGGAACTGACATAACAGTGGCCTAGTCAAAACAAACTTGGACCATCAGTGATAAAATGAGAGAACTAGTGCAAACACTGACTCTGATAGCTAACTACAGACTTAGGACTGCTAGCAATGGTAGGCATGGCACTTTGCACACTGGCAGGCACGGTGCCTTGCATGCTGGCCGAAAACATAGCAGATTGCAACCTGTTATCTGGTTCAGACGAACAACTAGAATAACCATGGGACAACAGGGTCAAACACCAGATCTAGACCTATAATAACTGTTCTGTGTGACCACGATCTGTCATTGGAGGACTGAAAGCAAAGGCAGGAGACAGAGGGCACAGTCCTTGAACATCCAGGGATGTTAGTCCTCGTCTGGAAACACCCGGGACTACCAGGCCTGTCAGCAGGTGGAGCTGATGGGACAGGGCAAGGCTGCGTACGCAGGGTGGCCAAAGTAACGAGGGGACACTGTCCATGCCAATGCAATGGACACATACATGAAACAACACAAAGAGTTATAATTCAATTCTAGATTTAACCAAATCCATCTCATTGCATTAAATCTAGCCTACTCCCTGAGCTGATATTTGGGTGTAGAAGGATCTATATCTACTAAGAAGAAAATATAGACTTATCTCTAACTTCTTGACCAGGTGGTAATTCTAAAGAAAACCTAGATTCAAGACTGTTCTTTTACTCTCTCCTAAGTCTATTTTTCTCTTCTAATTTGGCAATTTAATCTCCTTAACTCTCCCAAAGACCAATCCTTGCAATGATCACGAAGGTTGTCAGAATCACACATTATCTCCTGATGATCCATGCAAGTTCGTGCGTATGTACGTCAATCGCTTAATAAGCATGTCAATTACCAATCTGGTCTTGTAACTTACCTTACAAAATCTAACAGATTTCGATAGGGAAGACAGAGAAGAAGACTCCATATTGCCAAATACAGACCCAAACCATATGATCCATCTTTAACCAGGAAAACAAACACAAATTTTAGAGCACTTGACTACACGCCTGGCCGACTTCATTGACAAGAGTCGACTGATGAACCAAAACACTCGCAGTCTTACCCTCTCCCCCTAAAGGGTGGGGTAGTAGCTATTGGGGGCATTTTGTTTGTTAACGATTGTTTCAGTTTTAACACTTGTCTAACCTGCACCAAGTAACCACAGATCAAGCTAATGATGGAGGGTAAGTTTCACCTCAAAAATATGAATGACTGTAAATGATTCAGTGAGCTGCCCACTCCACGGCCACAATACATCTCTCATGTATTTAACAAAGTTCAGAGATGAAGTAACAGCAACGTGTATGGATTACCTTACTAGTTTTGTCTTTCTGTGCCCCAGCATGCATTTTAAACTGTTAAAGCCTGAAGACATTCATATACGTACTGTAACGGCAAATTTAGTCATGAAGATAGTTATGAATTAAAAATGAAGTTATTTCTGCATTATTTTGAGACAAAATTATTTTATTCTTCTTCGTACTTGCCTTATTTAAGATATAAATGAGGAGGGTAAATTCAAACTCTAAGTTTAAATCAGTTCGTTACTATACAAACTAATAAAGCTATTTGTGTAATAAAATCCACAATTATATAGTAAACTATATTACGATGTACAATATAAAATAGTTTACTATATAATTGTGGATTTTACTACACAAATTGTTTTTTGCAAGATTGTGAATTTCTTAGCAAAATAACAATTAACAAATTTTTATTTGGCAAAGAAAAGTCCTTCACCCTCTTGTCAGGCATCACAGTAAAGGACCAAGTTATTCACCATCTGATGCTGATAGCGTGCCTTGGCCACATCCTAGATGAAAGAGGTGGTATAAGAGGCAAGAAAGAACACCACCTCTATATCTGAACACCAGTCATCCACGGCCTTTAGAAGACTTATAGCATTATCTGTAAGGAGGAGGAATTTATTCAGGCTTCTGCTGCATCTGGCATGCTGTTCAAGGGAGAATGAAGTACTGTACTATAATTAACTGGTGTTGTCAGTCTGGCATTGAAACTGGACTTCCAGATTATACCATGCTATTTCTTGACAGATCTTTCAGTATCCTTGGATTCAACGAACAATGAAATGATAGGGGCATCAACTTTAGATCTTCTTATGTTCAGAAAGGAATGCAAGGCTGACATGGCCCTTAGCAGTTTTCTCTTCCTGGAGCAATGGGTGTTTAATTAGATCTCTTCCAAAAGAGGTCTGTCTCATTCATGTTCCAGACCTTGGTGTTATAATTACCACCTGCCAGTCTCTAAATAATAGCTAATAGTTTCTCCCATATTTGTAAAACGCAGATTTCTTGGTTAAAGCCTTTGTAAACACCACAGACCGGAAAACATACCCTCTTGTTATTTGGTTCTTCAACTCTATCATTAAGATAAGAACAATAAGGTTTCCTTCCTTAAGATAAAAGTGGATAGGTGAACAAAAAGGTTTCCTTCCTTCAGATAATGGTGGATATGCTGGCTTAGACCCTATTCGTATCATGGATCTAAATAAACTAGAGCCTCTCCATCTTCTGCAAGACTGGCTCATGCATCATGGGGGCCCTTTTAGCAGCCCAAGATGATAATGTCTGCTTCATTGCAAGAACAGTGTCTTCCTTCTGGCAAGTCCAGGTGCCTTAGACATACTACTAGTACCTAGTACCTTGCTCTTCAATGCTTTACTGCAACATGTCTAGATTAACTTCAAAAACAAAATTCTTAAACACTTTCTTTGGCTTAGCAGCCAAAACACATTCACTTGCACTTTGCTAGACATATTTTCTTGGTGTACATAACACTTATAAGAATTTAATATAAATACAAAGATACAGTACACTTAATTACACGAAAAAATCACAACACTGTTCATAATTCATCTGAAGGTCCCAACACATACAAATGTCCAAAGTTCTTAGAAAATGGCTTAACAAGGTATCAAAAGATATACGGAGTGCTGTAAAATATCCTCATGTAAACTGTTTGACAATGATTAATACACATTCAGTGACTAGCTGACTCAACAATGACACCTGTCAGTGGCAAATAAATGTTCAATGCAATTTCTCACTTCCCAGTCAAAAAATACTGACTCCTGTGTACAGTATTTTCAAAAAGTACAATGACTGGATCTAATTATCATGAATTTCTGAGTGGAAAAAATTACTTCAATTTAACCCATGTGAAACAAATACAGTACAGTACAAGCAAAATTCCATAAAGCAATTATTGTATATGCAGGATTACGAAATAAACCTTTACTGCATGCCAATATCAACAACTAGATAGTGTTGGAGCTACTTTAATGTTTAAACTAAATATCTTGGCACAACAAAACCAAAGGGGAAGTGATAGGACACTGAGTGCCAACTTAAGATGGGGTATCCTTATCGCAACTCCTGCAGCAATACTGTGAGGTGACTCTGAAGAACCAAAAATTCCGAAAACATTTCCTAGAAACCTCATTTTATCCATCAACATGCTGAAAGCCTTCTGGGTGGATTATAGTATTAACAGAACAAAAGAAAGCTTTGGTCTGCAATGAAAGGCTGAATAAAATCAATGAAATTTTACACCAATATATAAATTATATAAACACATGAGAAACTGCTTTTGAACTTTATCTGGGAAACCACTGGGACTGTGTGACAGGCAATGTTCATGATTTAACATGTACAAAAAAAAGTGAAGAATCTACATAATCAAGAGGATGGTAAGATTAATACTGACCCCTGATAGTGGGAGATGTTTCCTCCATGAAAAAGCTGACCTAATGGCTGGAAATACATTTAATGGCCGAAACCCAAAGATTACTATGAATGTAAGAACACTTTTGTTCTATCAGATAGTCAAACAACGCTGCTAAAAAAAAAAATCCATAAAACCCCTTAAAATAATTATTTGTATTAAGAGCAAAATGGATGTTAAGAGGAGCTTTTGCATAAATCAAATAATAGCAAAAGCAATTTTCAGAAAGTTTGGTCAAACACTATTGAACGGATACACAAAATGCTGACAATCAACATAAATCACTGGGATGGTTATTTAAAATTCTTTCAGGTACACCTCTCTCTTACATATGGCTGTTCATAAGCAATCTAAGTACTCAAACGCTACTGGATCAACTCATGAAAGAAATAAAAAAAAAGGAAGGCTCAAATGTGACAATACCTCATTAATACAGACCACAGCCTGATTTTCCTGGATGCATGCTGATTAACTGCAGCAGTCAAGTTTTCTATAAAGAACACTTTCAAACAGAGATGCATTACAGTTCCTTCATACCACCTACACTGAATTTCAAGCTGCATATAAGAGAAGCAATATTAATAGATATTACAGAATTGAGATGATTTGAACCTCTCATGTAAGACAAGGGTAAGAAACTGAAAAGATATTTGTTATATGTACAGCAGTAATCTGTTTCTAGGATCAAACCACAGACAAAACACATGGATTCTTGAGTAACATACAAAGCTTGAACACAATTTATTTTTAAATTAGTTCATGATAGCTGCTATGCTATATCACAACAAAGGTGCTCTTGTATATCACTAAACACAGTGCAAACAACAGATTTCTGGCATGAAGTAATCTATGATGTATACCCCTAAATATAATAAAGAAATTATATTTTGTCGGTAATTTCATATTCCAATCTATGAGTAGGTGTTATAGTCATCAGTACTGTATTTAGATTCTGGATATTTTTCCAAATTATAATATCAAATTCCCTATGCTGCTGCTTCATCCTATAAATATCATCTATAATGGAACCATACCTACAATGAACAACAGATAATGGGGCTGTCTACATTTTCAAAAGTTATCACAATGTTGCGAATACAAATAAATTGTCAAGAGTTTTCTCAGTGAATTCTGAATTCTGAGACCCAACAGATCCTTCAAAAAGCAGGAGGTGAAGGTGGAAAGGAATGTTATAAGTAGTTATTCAATGTGGGAATGATGGAGCAAAATATCTTCACAATACTTCTAATTTACCTATAATTTACACACTCTTATATTTCATTTTGTCATCAAACAACTGTTGCCTAAATATCTTTATAGACTGATTGATGCAGACAAACTCTTTTGTTCATTTTAAGCCCATTAATCATGAGTAGCCTTATTCCACCCTATGACTCTCCTAGCCACACCACCTTCTTAAATCCTGACAGACAAAAATCCCACTGCACCTGTCCATGCCAAACTCTGCCATCCCGCACAATGCCATTCTTCCATACAATTCCACTGAGTATGGACATGTCCTTTATCTATGCTAATTGAAAAATATATAAATAATAAAACCACAAACCTTTCTACAGTATAATGCTTAACAATTCTTACCCATGAAAATGATTTTTGTTACCTTGGAAGAATATGCAACAGCCTGTATTTCTGCTTCTAGCATGAATGACCATTTAATAGAAAATCTACTTATAAGGACATTTGCTGTACAAAATAAGTCTGTACTTCTTATGACTTATAATTGTACACATCTTCTCTCCTTTCTACCTATGCTTTACAGACGTTTACACATTTTACACTAATTAGTTTCCTTGATGATGATATGTGGCTTCACATCAATTCATCTATAACTCTTTTACAGTGCCTTAGTACTTTCTTGTTTCCTTCTCCACCATAAAAATCTATCTCAAATCTCCTGACATCGACTTGCAAAGCCTTCAAAACTAAAGATACTCAGATTAAGATAATTTGCAATGACTCTATTGTATCTCCCAAAGGGAAGAAGTACTATCACTATTATACAACAGCCTAACACTCCCCCAGTCATACCTCTAGACTCTGGTAGAACACACCCAAAAGATTTGTTCTCGAAGGAGAGGTGGAACTTGAAGCATGGTAAAGTTGGAAAACCAAGTAAGGAGAGACTGAAAGGAATGAATGAAAAGTAATAGGCACAAAGCAATGCAGCTGGAGCTGAAGGGGTACTATAAAGAACTTTTAGTACCATCTACAGTGTGTCATGCAATGCACACTAAGCAATAGCCCCTGCAAGAACTACTGTATGGTTAACGTAAAAGGTAGAAGTTCCTAATTTTCATTTTCTCAAAGAAGTGGAACAGATCACCATTTAGCTTATAAATACTTGAGACCAAGCAAGCACTTCTCTTACTCTGCACTTCCCACTAGCAGCATTTTGTGTAATTAGTCAGTTAAAATCTTTACCAAATAATTTTATAAACCTGAATTCCACTTCAGAATCTCCATCCTTTCCCTTATCATCCACTACCAGTTTAACAATGACTGATCTCAGAAAAAAAGCTTTAATGATTTCATAGCCTGTATCTGATTATAATTTATTTTCCATGGGATTATACATGCATACCTTAATGGACCCTTTACTGCTTCAGTGCTTTTGCAATTTTCTATATCTTGAAATAATTGCTTGATTTGTTTTGTACCAATGGCCAAACAAAGACAAATCATCCTGCTATCCATTACTTAATGCAAAGGCAAAATGCCAAGGTATGGAACCCTAATGGTAATTTCCTTTTGCATATGTAATAAAAAACATTGGTAATTTATTAACTGTTCTCATTTGCAAGGCAGCACCACAATATTTAGATTCTAAAAACTGTTCCCTTTCACTACTTGGGATATGTCTACTTGTTTTACTAGTAATTACACTAAACATGGCTTGTAAATTATAATGGTTACAATCTAAAAAGCATTACTTTTCATGAAATAATCCTTCTATGGGGTATCTCCTTAATATAATCAAGTACTTATATACTCACTAGGATGTACGAGGATTGATCGATTAACCTATGCTTGGAATATCTCTTAAACTTATAATGTATGTTTGTTTGTAACTATTACAATGTTCACATGCTGTAAATGAATATACTGTTGCACAAAACAGGTTTTGATGTGGAAAAAACCTGTTTTTGGTGTCACTGTTGAGTCCTCAAGGAGTTACCTTCCATGGGTCTGTCAGAGCTCCATGGTGACCAAACTAATATCAGAGAATTCTCATTCAGTTGGTCTCGTGGCCAGGTATTGTGCCATAATGATAAACACTACAACACGTGATTAAGTATGTAATGAACTTAAAGATAAGAGGGGTCTTTCTCTTTCTTAAAGCGAAGCTGTACCCTGGTTTTTTCCTTCGCCAAAACCTGCAAGAAGAGAAAGTGATTACTGTAATGCGCAAGCGCAGTCCACCATACTGTCGACAACGGACTGGCTTGTAAGACCAAGAAACCATTACTTTCTGTTGGTCAATGCAGGATGATCCCTTACCCAAATCCCATGCCTTTTTGTCAGGGAAGTAGGTGGGTTTTTGAGGACTCAACAGTAAATACTAAAAACTGGTTTTCCCTATGTCAAAACCTGTTTTTTGATAGCGTAGACGCTTGTTTCGAACTCAAGGAACTTTAAAAAGAAATTGACAGGTGACGAAATGGCTTAGCTACCAAATTTTAATCCCGACAACCCAAAGCAAAACATTTCTGGTCCCAGGTCATGCTACAAGTTTCAACCCCATTCTTTATTCTAAATACCCCTTAGGTTTTGGTAAAAAGGAACAAGAAACTGAACATGAATTTATGTTTTAGTATAATGGTTTACCTAAGCATGCTGGGTTTGGTTGCAGTACTGTCACACCTTCCCCAAGAGATAGTTAGCATACCCACCCATTAGGAAGACCCCCGGTTTTGCACTTTTTTATAGCGAGGGGACTGATTTATTTTACCCCAATTATCATCTAATCCTAGGGTCCTTGGCCTAATTTAGGCTACTCTTTAGGCCCATAATAGGATATTTCTGAAAAAGTTACCCTAATTCAGGTTACTACCTAATCTATGTTATTTAGTTCACACTTAAGAATATGTGATCCTAGGCTATAGGCTACAGACATACCCTACTTATCCACTCTAAATTATTTTCAATCTGATCTAAGCCACTGCCTATATTATTGTAGACATCATATAATCCGAAAAGATTTTCTATATTAATGAAAAATTGTGGAACATTTCTTTTAGTTAAAAAATTTGACTGAAATGACAAATTTTAAAAATAATTTGCACTTTTCACAACTAAGAATCAGCGATTATGTCCAAGCGCCGGCCATGTGTTAGCACGAAAAGCCGGGTTTTTGGCTTTCGCACACAATTTAACTACCAATTCCAAAAGTTTAAAACTACGGCTTTGCCTGCAACTTAAAAATAAGCACTTAACATGCTTCTTTAGGTGATTCCATGAAATATGGAGCACTGACAAATGAAAGTGATCCAAAGTGAGTCAAGGAAAGTAATAGTTTCTTGGTCTTCCGAGCCAGTCCATTGTTGACAATATGGTGGACTGCGCATGCGCAGCAATCACTTTCTCTTCTTGCAGGTGTTGGCGAAGAAAAGAACCAGGGTACAGCTTCACTTTAAGATAAGGGAAAGAGCCCTCTTATCTTTGAGTCCATCACACACTCCATCATGTGTTATATTGTTTATAATTACGACGCAATACTTGGCCACAATACCAACTAAAAGAGAATTCTTTGATACTAGTTTGGCCACCATGGAGCTCTGACAGACCCACAGAAGGTAACTCACTGAGGATGAAACAAGTGACTACGCTATCACAAAAACTGTTTTTATAATACAAGGCATCTTTCAATACATGTCCATTCATTATAAACTGCCTCTTCAGACTAATCTGCATTTGGCCATGCCTCTGTGACTCTTCTGCCTGTGCCTTTGGTTAAGGAATGAGTCTCTTTTGTCAATACCTCAGTTTATGCCATGACTCTTCCCCTTGTAAGGTCACTTGGCCATTACTCCCACTGCACAGGGCTTCAATGTGTATTTTCTCTCCTGATGGTAAGTATCTAATGAGAAAGAAACCATGATTGAAGTTGTACATGTGGAGTTTAGAGACAGGGCAACAGTCCCTAATACAGAATGGCACCTAATACGCGAGCCAATGAATGACAGAACTAAAACCATTCGCCACAGTCCCCCCGGTTTCCACTAAAGAATGGGCAACACTTCAACTCCCTTTTGAAAGGAAAAAGCTCCCCTTAGATGTTGCTTCTTAGCAATTTTGGACACCTATGAGAAGAATCTCAGATGAGACAGCTTCATCAGAATTCCGTGCTAGGACTCTTCTCTTTATTATCTTAACCTCTTCCACCTTGCTAGAAGTTGTCACCAAAAGGCCTCCAGAAGATTCCAGGACACTTTTTGCTGTTGTGGCTAAAAGTCTTATGAAAACCCTATGGGAAGCAGTCTATGACTTTTTAGACTGGCAATTGAAAGCACAAATGGAAACATTGCAAGGCTCCAATAAGTCACTTCCCAGTGTGACTGCTTTATTACAGGCTAACCCCTTCTGTAAGGACCTGTTTGAGGATTCTGTTGTGACTCAAGTCAACGAGCAAGCACGGAAAACAAAACTGTACAGTGTACGCTCTTTTGGGGAAAGGAGAATTCAGGAAACAAAAAACCTGAACTTTCCCTTTACCCAATTCAAAAAAGGCTCGCTTTGATCAAAAATCATATAAGCCTGCAGTCACTTCCAAAACTTTTCCTCATAAACAGGTAGGTGGTCAGAAGGGACAATCCCCTTCAAAAGGACAGCAACAGCCACATCACCAAGGACATCCTTTTCACAAGATCTAAAAACAGTCTTACACAGGAAAAGGAAAAGCAACACCTGGAATGCCTATCAAGGGAATAAGTAGAGGAAGAGGGGGATACTAATAGGAACTGTTTGGATGGAGGTTAGCTTCAAAGACACCACATGGAATGGAAGTCTTCTCCTTGGGGACACAGCATTGTTCTCAACGGGCTGGGGTTGAAATGGTCCCATCCCCCCCAACCTTTAAAGGAGTTCTTTCAAGAACCAAACCTCTCTCTGGAAGATTACATGCAGAAGACCCTGTTAAAAGGTGTCATCGAGAAACATGCGTATATTTGCCATCAAGCACATCTCTTCAGTATTCCCAAAAAGGATTCCTCCAAACGAAGAGTGATCCTCAACCTATCAACACTGAACAAGTACATTGTTTGCCAAAAGTTTTGGATGACTACTGTTGCCAAGTGCATTCAGTCATTCCAAAAGGGACTTGGGCAGTTTCTATAGATCTGAAAGATGTATACTGTATTGGCACATCCCTATCGTTGCTCCCTTTCGCCACTTCCTAGGGTTCCGGATAGGGCAAGAACCATACAGGTTCAAAGTCATGCCTTTTGGGCTAAACATTGCCCCCAAATTTTTTACAAAATTAGCAACATTAGTTGTCCGAGAACGCAGGAAAGAAGGAATACAACTAATGGCTTACCTAGATGACTGGTTAATCTGGGGGTTCACAAGAAAAGAGTGCTTGAAAAACTCAAGAGCAGTGCTCAACAGACTCCAGTCAAAAGGTTTTATAATAAATTGGAAAAAATCCCGTCTCAAGCCCAGCAGATGCATTTAGTGGCTGGGACTGTGTTAGGATACTCTTCAGGGCCTCTTGTCTTCCCCCATCAAAACTCAGAACAGAATAAGGAAAAACTTCAAAAGGTTCTTGGCACAGCCCAGAGTTTCCAGACAGCAATTAGAATGCATGATGGGTATGCTGCAGTTTGCATCAGCAATAGATTGAACACTCAGATTGCAATTGAAAAACGAGAACAAATAGGTCAACCTGACTCCTCCAACTGTAAGGGTGACAATACATGCAGATGCCTTGTTGACAGGTTGGAGAGGACATTGGGAGGATCGTCAGGTGGCAGGGAGGTGGTCATCTACTCTGAGGAAGTGTCACATCAATTTCCTGGAAACGACGACCGTCTTTTTGTCTCTCATAAAACTCAAACCTCCAGAAGAGACACATATTCTATTGGTTCTAGACAAAACAACTTCAATGTCCTGCATCAAGAGAGCGAGATCACATTCACCTCCTCTTAACATTGTAATGCTAGCCATCCTTCTGATGGCATAAGTAAAGAAGAGGCACCCACCTGCAATTCACCTTACAGGGTCTCTCAACATAATAGCAGACTTTCTATCTAGGAAATCAACAACCTCAACAGAGTGGATGTTGGACAACCACTCTTTTCAAACAAGAGCCAACATGCTTCCACAACCAGAATTGGACATGTTCGCCACATATGAGAATCACAAACTCCCAGTGTATGTGTCTCCGAACTTGGACAATCAAGCAATAGCAAGAGATGCCTTCCTACCAGACAGGAAAAAGTGGGGACGATATACAATATTTTTTTCCTCCATTGTCCCAAATTTCAAAGGTTTTGAGCAAACTCCTAACCTTCAAAGGAACAGCTTACTTAAGAGCCCCAAACTGACCAAACAGGCATGGGTTCCTATCACTTCAACAACAGGCAAAAAGATCAATTCCACTATCGTCCACTGTTCTATCCCAGAAAGAAGTAGAAGGGAAAATCGTTTACCGCATCCTCCTTTCTGACACGAGACCTTCAAGTATAGATTTTTTAAATATTACCTACCGTGAAAACTACTCACCCAACACTGCTAGGCACCTACTGCAAAAATTACAGACATCATCTATCCGTCAATACCAGTCCCTATGGAAGATATGGTTAGATTATATCCATACTGAGAGCCCAGTTGAGATTTCTATAGAAACACTTAAATTTTCTGATATACCTCATTGAAGACAAAAGTCTTGCAGTTACAACAATCATGGCATACAAGGCAGCATTAATGGAACCCTTGCTTTATGAATTCGGGATTGACTCCAGCATAGGAGTTGTTACTTCCCTTCTGCGGTCTTTTGCTCTATAAAGACCTGCTCCCGAAAGACTTCCGATTACTTGGTTTCTGAACAAGGCAAAGGCAGTTCCTGGTTAATGGCGGGCTTGGTTAACGGCAACCTGGTTGGTTTTACGGGGCTTGTCTAGCAACGAAAATTGGCAATTCTTGGTGCCAAAAATTGCAGATTTCTGCTATCAGTGCCGATAATTGGGTATGGTGCCAATACATACCTGACAGAGGCACCGATAACCGAAAATCTGTGCTTTTCGGCGCCAATAAGCCCCAAGAATCGCTGAAAAAGTGCCGAAAATCGCCGATTTTCAGTTATCATCACACCCTTAGAATGGAACCCCCGCCAATAACCAGGGACTGCCTGTACTTAGATTCTATCTACCCCTCAATTCAGCAGACCCAATAAAACCACAACTCACATGCTACATAAGGCAATCTTCCTGGTTGCATTAGCATCAAGAGCCCATATTAATGAACTGGGCTCTCTTAGACGAGGACGATACATCACACAAACTCCTGATAATCAATTATTATTGTCCCCTGGCCCATCATTCCAGGCCAAGAATAAGGCTCCTTTAAGAAGAAAATCTCTTATTCGTATAAGAAAACTCAATTTAGCAGACAAAACATTATGCCCAGTTCAAGCAATTAAGGTTTACCTAGAGGTCATGGCAAACATCCCAGAAGGTCCAATTTTCCTACATCCTAGCACGAATAAACCACTCTCTCTACAAGGGCTAAGAATAATTTTAGTGTCCCTCATTAAAAAGGCAAATCCACACTCCTTTCCTAGGTTACATAATATTAGGAAAGTAAGTACATCGTTGGCCTTCTTTAGAAATATCTCTTTCGTAGAAGTTTCCAAAAGTACACGGTGGGCATCGGAGCCAGTGTTCTCAAAACATTACTGTCCTGGGCTCAAACAAATTTGTCTACACTGCATACCAGTAGGTGGTATGGTTAGTCCTGACCCCATAGGCTCTACAGCAGAAAACCAGGGGTCTTCTAATGGGTGAGTATGCTGACTATTGCTGGGGATGATCAGACAAGACTGCAGCCACAACCAGCATACTTAGGTAAAGTCACTACAGAACTTCACTCTAAAAATGCAAGTTCTTGTTTAGTTTCTCATTTCTTGTTACTAAAACCCCAAAAGGTTTTTTAGAATAAGGAATGGGGCTTGAAACTTGTAGCTTGACCTCGGACCAGAAATGGTTTTTGTTTTTTCTTTGGGTTTTTGGGATTAAAATGTTGAGAACTTAAGCTTTTTTCTCACCTACTAAAGCTCCTTGAGGATGAAACAAGAGACTACGCTATAAAAAACAGGTTTTGACGTAGGAAAACCCTATTTTTGGTAGTTGATGTTGAGTCCTCAAAACCCCCCCACTTCCCTGACAAAAAGGCATGGGATTTGGGCAAGGGATCATCCTACACTGACCAGCAGAGAGTAATGGGGCTGGTCTTTTGCCTGCCCCAGTCATAAACAAGATGACAGACGTGCATGCACAACAGTCACTTCTTACAGTTTTTGATGTACATAAAACTGGGTTCAGCTTCACTGAAGATAAGGGAAAATGTCCTCTTATCTTTGAGTCCACTGTACTCTATCATGTCATAGTGTTTTCATTAGGACACAATATCCGACTACAAGAACAGGCTAAAAGATATTTATTTGATGCTAGTATAGTCACCATGGACCGCTGGCACACCATGGGGTAACTCCTTGAGGACTCAACAGCAACTACCAAAAATAGGTTATTTCTACTTCAAAACCTGTTTTATTGATAGATCATCTCCCCTTACTCCTGGAAAATGTTCCTCTAGCTACACAATGCCGATTAATTTTACATGAAGGGACACTGCCACATTTAGTAACCAAGTAAAGCCACACTGAACAGTGGATAGGCTGAGAGGAACTGCATAATTGGCCTGCAATATCAACAGACCTACCACCGCTGGATTATTATCTCAGGGGACCTCGAAATTGCTAGAACTGTATATACAAACAGAAAATCAACAACAAACAGGACCTTCTGCAGATAATAATAGAAGCTTCACAGCACACCAAAAACATGCTAGAAATTCTGACAAAAAGGACAAATTCCATATTGCAAAGCACAGCATTATGTATCAATGCCAACGTTGGCCACTTCAAAAGTTTAGTGTGATAATGAAAATAAATGCTCCCAACTTACTTGGGTAATACTTCAGTTAACCAATGTTTAGATTACTTAGATGTGAAATCCACTGTTATAAAAAAAAATCAGCAATTAGGCTCAAGTGAATACCTCCAACTCAAATGTATTCAATAGACAGTGAAAAAAGGGGGAAAATGCATGCATCATTGAAACGCTCTCCCCATCCATCAATGGTATTTACTGAACACCAATAAAAATAGGAAAAGGAAGCCTAATTGAATATCCCCTCCATCAAAGGCAAGACTATTCATTAGGCACCAATCTAAGATTCAAAATGTATTTAAAATCTCTCCCTCTCTATCAAAAGTACTCATCAGACACAAGTCAAAGGGAAAAATGCATCAAAGAAAATGCTTTGTCCCCATCAGATGAAAAGAAAAAGGAAAACATTATTGAAAATGCCCTTTCTTCCTTCTTTCCTTCCTGTCAAAGGCAGCCTATTCAGTAATTGAAAGAGGTAAAAAAAGGTGACACCATTCAAAGTACGGTATCCTCTCTCCCTGCTTTACCTTGTTATCATGACTACTATTACTACTACTCATTCAGCACAGGCAAAGGCTTAGTCCTGACTCCTAATTCAACAATTCCTTGACAAGGCAGCAGGACAGAGAGCACTACTATTCAATGACCACAAATAAATGTTGCAAAGCAACATTTACAATACTTTCTTGATACGTAAATCATAAGGTACTGCCGTAAACTAATCATTACAATTAGATTACATGAAGTCTGTTCACATGGGATTTACTAGTTGATGGAACAGTAATGTTACACTGTTTAATAACTTGCAAGAAAAAAATCATAATCAAAAGACTAGCAATCCACTTGCCTAATTCACTCCATTCCCCCTCCCCACATCCCAGGCTACTCCGACCTTCCCTAAACACCCTCGCTCACCTGAGAGCAGTGTTAATGATTAATGATTGTTTTAAAAATTCACCTCACCAACAAAGTCTTAAAAAGCATGTCTTCAGAGAAAATTTTCTGCTCTGATTTGCTTTTTCTTTCATTTCCTGAAATATTTGCATAAACTCTTGTTATACCCTATATAACTGGTGCTCCTAAGGTAAAGACAGAGGAGAGCTGGCAACCCCAACATCTTGGCAAAACAAATGCGAATATAATGGATACCAAAAGGCAAATTATCTGAGTCAAAGCACGATCCTTACTTAGCAAACATGAGTAGAATTAAAATAGCAAAATAATGAGGAACAAAATGCAAAGCATGACCAACTGATTACTACATTTAATGAATAGTATGGATAATGATATGAAAGTTTGAAAAACAAGAAGTAAAGTTCTGGAGACGGAAACACAGATGAAAAATCTTTTTTCCACCACAACAAAGTGGAGGAAATACATAGTACTAGCAGTTTGCTAAAATTAAAGCCTATACATTTGATGGGTAAGAGGATTGTACATAAAATAACTAAGTAAAAATAAATACGTCATTGTGTCAGACGGTAGATTCAGAAAATTCCATAACAGATCATCATCGTTCAAAATCACCACTAGTAACCTAACATTAGTTTTCATCAATTTGGAATAATATAATCCGAATGCTATCAACAAAGAAAGCTAATGTAAAATAACATCTTCACAATTGCAGAAGCAAAAGTATTTTGTAAATTACCATAACTTTGGAATCAACAGCCTTAATTTTAGGGCAACTACAGTCTGCCTTCGTAAAACCTTATTTATTGTGAAGCTTATATAACTCCTCTATTAAAGTTTAATCGCCTAATCATTGTTCTTACCACCCCTTCTCCCCTGCCATTCACTAAGGAAGCGGGTATTTAGTCACTACACCTCTAGCTTCTCAATCTACTATTACTCATGCCACTTTTGGTACAAATACTGTACACTGTGTAAATATATCCATGTATACTGTGTAAATATATCCAGAGTTAATTCTGAATGATAAAACCTAACAATTTGCAATTCCTAGTAAAATAATCAGTAAAAAGAATACCATAGGTTAGCTTTCACTTATACAGTCCATATTTATAGTTTGATGCAGCTTTTTACATTTTTTTATACAGATAGTACAGTATTATCTAAATACAGTACTGCTTTTTGTTCTGTAAAAAAAAAAAATATGGGGAGTCAAATATTTTAGATGATCTCACTTCACAAAATGGTTTTCCTTAATTTAGTGACCATGTATTTTGTGCAAAATGTGTTGGACATTTCATTTCAAAAATGTTAAGCAAAAATCTGAACCTGTTTTGACAAATATTGAAGCAACTGTTAAATGACAGTTGCACCCTAACAACTGCATGACAGAGACTTAAAAATGAAAAACATCAAGGTGAACACCCCATCCAACATAGTGTGAAACAGGGAGATGGCCAACATCAACCAATCAAACAAACAAGTCATTGTACATCAACACAGGTTCTAATAAACAAAACTAACACTTAAGGACCCAATTATAACATATGTAAAGGTGTTGACACATACAAACATTACATATCTTTCAAAATATTGAAAATTCCATAAAAAAGGAGAATGAGTCTGAAGGATATATTGTATAAAAAACAGAAAACTCATACACTGGCAATTTTCATAAGGTACATTAAGGATTCAAAAGCTTATTGTATTTGTTACTAATTCATCATAACAGTAATCCTAATCATACAGAAAAATGCCAGTGACTGAGCTTTGTAAATAAAAATAACTGTTAAACTAAAGAGAAACCAAACAACAAAACCTAAAGTGCAAACTGATACTGGGCCAAAATTTCTACCCTGCACTATGTGATGTGTGGAGGTCATGTGATCTATGTGATATAGTGTATGATAAGATAGGCTTTTCCAATACTATTCAATTCAATGCTTCTCTAGTTAAATGAGTTCCAAAAACAAAGTTTATGTACTCTATTTCTCTACTGCATGAAAAAATTAGCTAAGGTATAAATCCCTTTTCAGTAGTTCAACTCCTTTCAGATAACCTGGAATGTTAATCTTAAGATTTATTTAGTAAATAATGCACCTGAAAAAGATACTGTTATAAATAAATCACAGGAAAACTAAGAAATAGGAATACAGTAGAACAGACTCTTTGAAAGACCTCTGCACCAGTCAAACATTCTTAAGAATCTTCCATTGTAATCTCATTAGAGAAAAAAGTTTTCTGTCACTCTAAAAAGCATTTCCAGCATACTGCACCCCATATTAGTAATAACATATACTGTACTGCACTAGTAAGAAAATACAAAACTATAAATTAGGCAGCTTTATGCTCGTCCGGATTCAAACATAAATCAATGATAGGAACTTTCAAATGGAAATATGAATTTAATTCTAAATCACTAAACTGGTAATTTTAAGTTCACAAAGTATTTTATGACTATAATATACCACAAAGACTATTTATGTCACTGCTATGGATATAATATAAAGAGACAGAAGTTCTGTATTATGACTGAAAAAAAATTGTAACGCAGTTTGATCTCTTCCCTAAATGTAGAATTAGATAACAGATAAATATCTGCTCAATTAAAAAGGTCTCCTCAGTTTTTCCCAAGGAAAATATCCAAAATATAGAATATAACAGTAATTTCATATGTCGTCAATCTTTCCATTAAAAAAAAAAACAAAAGATGAGATGCTTTCAAAAGTCAATTTTCATAAGACACTAACAAGAGCACAGTTCAAAATTCACAAAAAAAATTTAGACAAAACAATCAATCATAAATTCTTTGCCAATGGGATGTGGGTCTCTGATTGCCTCCCCTACACAAGAAGAAGATGAGGGCGAGTGAGAATCTACATATGAATAAAATTAACTACAGAAATGCTTTACACATATATATATATATATATATATATATATATATATATATATATATATATATATATATATATATATATATATATATATATATATAAATATAAAATATATATATATATATATATATATATATATATATATATATATATATATATATATATATATATATATATATATATATATATATATATATATATATATATATATATATATATATATATATATATATAAATATGTATGTATGTATATATATATATATATATATATATATATATATATATATATATATATATATATATATATATATATATATATATATATATATAATTCCATGATTTCACACAAAAATCTACACTAAAGAAATGATAACACATTCCTCATCTACTACCTGTAGGTCTCTAAGAAATCAAGAAAGATACCCAATTTCATTTTATAATCACTGTCTTTCTAATATTGTCAAAAGTGGGTGAATCATAATCAAACCCAAGCTGAGATGTAGATAACACACAACTGCACAATGGGAGGCTTAAATTCTACCATAAAAGAGGCCAGATACTCTAGAGGAAATTGAATTATTGTACATTTTCTTAACAAAATCACAAAAAAGTGAAAGGCGACAAAGCCACTTGGCCCTCAGATTCGTGATAATAACCAAGACTGCAAGATTTTTTTTTTTTAATTGGTGAGATATAGCAGTGCATCCCACTAAGAAAAATAATCACATGACACACCACGTGGAAAATGGGTAAGGCATTTTCACTGGTGAAGAGAGAGAATTTTCCTGAATATCCGATGAAGATACACTACCCACCATCTCAGATCTTAAAAAATGGAATAATGACTTTTCAAAAGCCTTTATGAAATGGGAGAGGAGTCATACAACAGGATTTTTTTTGCATACAAATCGCAATGATGTAAAATGCTCAGATACTGAAGACAATTTTAACAAGTTGAATATCTTAGTCCACTTTGGCAATCAAAGCTGATGTTAAAATCTTCTGAGTCTGTAATTGTAAATGTTTTCAAAAGTGATAGAAAATGCAGTCTTCAGATAAAGAAGGTACTTTGTGCATCTCAAAATGGTATTCTTGCTTTTTTATACAATGCAAATTTAAATAGTGAATCATTTTAACATGAAACAACCCACATCATGTAAAAGAGATTATGTACTTAAGTTAAATTAATAAAGCAGCATACTGTAAGTTATTTATTTACACAAGTAAAATGAGATTACAATGGAAATATCCCTTCCTAAATACTAGCTCTATGTTAAACCAAGTATGATAACTAGAAATGAACAAGTTATGGCACACAAACTCACTAAAACTACCTCATAGCAATGTAAACTGTAAAATTTGTAAAAACTGTGTTTGTAAAAAAATGAGCATACATTTCTACTGTAATCCAAAATTTAGCAGTATGCTGTTCCTATCAAATTACTATTAAGCAATTATTTTAAATTCTATGCATCATTGTATGCAAGTGTGAATGTAAGAGACATGAAAGATGGTTACTTTCCTATAATCACAATTCTTACAATCAAATGTTTCCTTAAAAAACCCATACAATGTTAAACTTAACTTGAAAGCATAAATTGTGTATTTAAACAAATATGTAAAATGTGAGTACACTATAAAGTTATACCTTGGTTCACGAACTTAATTTGTTCAACGACGCAGTTCGTGACGCAAAAAGTTCGCAACCTGAATCAATTTTTCCCATTTAAAATAATGTAAATACAAATAATTTGTTCAAACCTCAGAAGCACTCATTTTTTTCAATTTTTTTTTTCTTGGGCAAAGAATATTAGTGAATAGGATAAACATCAAATACTGTAAGAAACCTTCAAAATGTGATACAAACATGCAATTTGGCACACTTATAGTTTAAAACTTGCTCTTTAAGACAGGCATGATTGCCTACGTGAAAATCAAAAATGGCGGCCATCACAACCTCTCTCATCAGCAGTCACATAAACACTGTGTCTGCCACACCAAACTACAGCTGACTTAGCATACCTAGGCACAAATGCATTCAAACACAAATGCACACATACTTGACATTTGTAGAACAGGAACACCAATTTATTATTTTACAAGTCTATAAAAATTAAGTTATATAAATGTTTTTGAATTTACAACTAAAAATAACATTGAACTTCTGTTGTTTCAGAGCCTTTCAAGGCTGTTTATTTTATTTTTATAACAATACCCTTAGACATTGCAACATACTGTCATGTCTGATATATGTTTCAATTTTGCAGGTATGAATATGGAAAGTGTACACATCCACATGGACTGGACAATGTGCTGCCTACGCAAAAACGCCACTACGGAGAGACTTCAACAAGTTGATTACCATTGCTTCCCCAACAGCAATGGCTACAAGACTCTGCACAAGAATATTCCTGTACTGTGTGAACTTAGTGACCTTCCAAAACCATCAATCCAGCCAGGCTGGATGAAGGCAATCTTGGCACAGCGGAGACACTAAAGAGAAATGACGCAAAGTACCATCCCAGCTGTTTCTTTATGTTCAGTAACACAAAAGTGGAGAGTGCAAGAAAAAGGAAAGAGAGTGCAGCAGAGGGTCTTAGCAGAAACGAAGAAAGGACCAAAAGGCAGCACATCAACACAAAAGAGAATACTTTTTTCATCTGTGAAAAGGAGGACACTCAAGGAAATTTGAGACGCACCAACAACGCAGATTGGTGTTATCACTAAAGGAGATTGCACTGACTTGAGTGACAGAAAACTGCAAGCCAAGCTTAGTGGCCCCAATGTAGTTGCCCAAGAGCTAAAATATCATCTACATTGCTATATAGGTCCACAAAAGGAAGCTTGTTCTTTAAAATCAGAAGAAAGGAGGCTGGAGAACAGTGGATAACCATTTGCTTTCTCTGAACTACTTGCTTACTTACATGAAAGTAGGAATGCTGCCGGTGCTGATCAAGTGACTGTATTCCGACTGCCTGATCTAACAAAAATATATTGTAAACAGCTTGTTCAGTTAGGTGAAGCAGAACCAAATGTGAATATTACTAGGCTGAAGGAGAGGATCTTGTTCCATGCTCCAAAGGTAGAGGCATATACGAGTGGAAGAGACGTGACAATTGCTTTCCAAAAAGACACTGGACCAGTTTATCTTCAGACACGATAAACTACGATGAAGCCATACTTATCTCAAAAACTGCTGAATTACTCATGAAAAAGATGCTCCAATGCTCCAGCTCATTTGGTGGGAAGTTTGATAGCCAGTACCTGAACTCAACTGTCCCTCCAGAGATGCAACATTTTGTCACCTGTCTTGCCTACAGATGGCACAAATGGAAATTGGTGTGTCTAAAGCTGATGTTTGCAATGGCTCAATTGCTACAGTTTAATTGCTGTTCCAAGAAAAAACTCACAGCTGCAAGTTACAGACACTCAAAGAAGAGAGAACCACCTTTATTTGTTTATTTGGGACTATCTCTGTATTCAAGGACTCAGAAAAAACAAGCTAGTGGACACACTGTTTGAACATGGATTGTCCGTCTCATGATCGCATACTTGAAATATCAAACCAGCTGGGCGAAGCTGTCATTGGTCAGTATGTTGAAGATGACAAATTGTGTCCACCACATATGAAGCACAGCGTGTTCACACTTGAGGATGTACCTAACACTGACCACGACCTAAAAACAACAACAGCAAGAACATCATTCCATGGGAGAAGTATTTCTCTGTTCCAGAGTACTGCAAGAGGAGAGCCTCAAGCAGAACTGGCTCTAAAGAAAGCTACACGAGAGTAAAACCAGCTTTTCTGGAGAAGTGCCCTATACCTCCTTCGGGTGACATTCCCACCCTACCTGCAGAGCCAAATCTAAAAGCTGCGTAAGACTGGTTGCAGTCAAATGGTCAGCACACAATGCTCAACAAGTGAAAGATCTGCAGTTTGACATGGATATGTCTGTGCTTATGCCCTTACTAAGAGACCATTTTAACGAGGTGTCAACTATCAAGCATGCCATGGACCAAGTCAGAGACGTCATACATCACTTAAATCCAAATCAGCGCCCAGTTCTGGTTGTAGATCAGCCACTGTTTGCACTGGCCAAGCAGATTCAATGGAAGTGGCCACAAACATATGGCAGTTTTGTCATACTAATGGGCTCACTGCACATTGAGATGGCTGCTCTAAGAGTAGCTGGTAGTTTGCTCAAAGGCAGTGGGTGGACAACAGCGACTGGAGAAGCTGGCATTGCAACCTCTGGCACAGCTGAGTCTTTCTTGGGAAAATACCTGTACATTTATCAAGAATAGGTATCTAGTTACAGTGCTTACAACGAGAATAGGTATCTAGTTACAGCGTCGTAATCAAGTTATGGCGCCGTAAGCGCCGTTAATGGCACTTACGATGCCTACTTATTAATATGCACCGACTTACAGCACAAATCAACTTACGGTGTGCCGCTGGAATGGAACCATCGCCATAAGTCGGGCACTGCCTGTATATACAGTCAAACCTCGGATTTCGTATGCCCTTGTTTTCGTATGATTTAGTTTTCGTCAACTTTTTCCATCAAAATTTTGTCCCCAGTTTTATACACCCACTTGGATATCATACAGCTGGAAATGCTCCATCCTGGGCCCACCACGTGACTCAGCCACTCATCAAGCACCCAAACAAAGCATCCCATGCATTCTTGTGACCCAGTCTGACTCTGTTTATCGTTGAGTGAGCATCACCCCATGCGTTCATTGATTTCACGATTTTTAATAGAGTACAACTGCTAAATAAGCCACCATGGGGCCACAGAAAGTTCCAAGTAAAGAAGTTCAGTAAAGTTCAGTAAAGAAGATGTGAAACACGACTGAATTTAACAAAGAACTTGCAGCAAAGTACAAAAGTGGAGTACACGTGGCTGATCTCGGCAGGATCCACAGGAAGTCTGTATCAACGATCAGTTCCATCTTGGCGAGGGAAAAAGATATCAAGGAAGCTGATGTTGAGAAAAGGGTAACTTTGTTAAAGGAACAGAGGTCGCAAATAGTCAAAGATGTTGAGAAGTTGTTGTTGGTGTGGATCAACGAAAAACAGTTGGGGGAGATAGTGTTTTGGAGGCGCTAGTTTGCGAAAAGGCAAGGCTGTTGCATGCAGATCTCATTAAGAAAATGCCTAGGCATGGGGAGGCTGCAAGTTCTGACAAACTTAGGGCCAAAGAATTCTTTGAGAAATTCAAGAAATTTATAGGGGCTAAAGGATTCACCCCCAAACATGTCTTCAATTGTGACAAAACAGGCCTCTTTATCACACAGCAGGAAAATGCACAGCCAGGACACAAGCCTATGAAGGATAGACTAACTCTCTTGTTCTGTGGAAACACCAGTAGGGATTTCAAAGTGAAGCCTTTACTGGTGTATCACTCAGAAACTCATCCTAGTGTTCAAGAAAAACAATGTTATCAAGAGTAAATTGTGCGTGATGTGGAAGGCTAACAAAAAAGCATGAGTCACAAGGCAAATTTTCATACAGTGGGTCATTTATCCATTTCATTGGTCATTTATATTTCTCATTGTTTTCTGTATTTAAAACTATATTTATTCTCTATAATATTTATTTTTTATTAATATTTTTGGGTGTCTCGAACGGATTAATTGGATATACATCATTTCTTATGGGAATTATTGCTTCTGTTTTCGTATGATTTGGACTTTGTCAGACTTTCTGGAATGGATTATGTAAGAAATCAGAGGTTCCACTGTGTGTACAGTATATACTGTATATATATATATATATATATATATATATATATATATATATATATATATATATATATATATATATATATATATATATATATATATATATATATATATATATATATATATATATACTGTAATATTGGATTTACATTATTTCTTATGGGAATTATTGCTTCTGTTTTCATATGATTTGGACTTTGTCAGACTTTCTGGAATGGATTATGTAAGAAATCAGAGGTTCCACTATGTGTATATACTGTACATATATAAATTATATATATATATATATATATATATATATATATATATATATATATATATATATATATATATATATATATATATATATATATATATATATATATTATACACATACATACATACATACACATATATGTGTGTGTGTTTTTTCTGCTTTGTAAATAACTTATGTTTATGTAAACTGAACTGACTCAATTTCTCCTTACTCCTGAAATAAATTGTAAACTAAATCCACTGAATGGCTAAGATCATCATCTAACTAGCAGGCCTTAATATCCCTTAAAGTTTCCTTGAATAATAGCTAACACTTAACTTATATTAGGTCCCTAAAAAGCAATATCTACATGATATACAATTCTCTGTGAAAAGTTCAGTGCAGAATACAGAATTAATAATAAAACCACTCACCGCTGAATTTAATATGTATACCACGACGATCATACAAAGTAGGGTTTAGACTTGGCCAATAGTAGAATAAGAGGTTTGCAGCTGGAAGCCTTGACGATGGAGTGCCATATGCTATGACACACAGAAGATCTTTAACTATGTCAGATTTCAAGGACATCAAAGATTCCAGCAACTGACAGTGATGAGCTGTATAAAAAAAAAATTCAAGTGTTATGAGAAAATCCTGTTTTTCATTACAACCCGTCAACCATAAATGACCTAACTTCCATTCCACAGCTCTCCAGTTACATCAAATTGTTCTACTGTATTATAAAAAACAAAGACTCCTAGTGAGCATGTGCAGACCAATAGCTAGACACTTCGGTTGGTTATCATTCTTGCATGCCAAGCTCTAGAGCGAAGAGTGTGTGGAATGGAGGAAGGTACTGTGTTACAGTATAATACAATGTGTTTTAATTTGAAAAAAAGAACATGGTATTCAATCATATATATAGTATCCCAATTCCAAAGTCATGAAAATAAAATCTGGAGTCCATCCTCTTCCCAAATGATATGGGTGGTGACAAGATGCTTTAAAGAGAAAGTTGTACAACTTAGTACACTGAGTCAGTAAAGAAATAAGTTGTATAATGGTAACTGGTTACTCTAAAGGCACACCATTCACATAAATAGATAGGGTGAGGAGTTGGCATTATGTAAATGCATGCTGAATGGGTGTTGCCAATTCTTAGATGCGATTATACTTCAGCAAGTTATTCTTTTAGTCCTAATGATTGATAAAATCCCCTGTGGGTCTAATATGCTCTAAATTCTTATCATCTGCTTCGACATTCCACATATTTTATTATTTATTCATTACAATTAACAGCAGTTATGTCACATAACTTAACCCTTAAACGCCGAGCCTCTATTTACAAAAACGTCTCCCGTATGCCAGCGGCGTTCGGGAGTTAGCGCCGAAGCGGAAAAAATTTTTTTTTTTTTAAATCACAGCACGCTTAGTTTTTAAGATTAAGAGTTCATTTTTGGGTCCTTTTTTTGTGATTGCCTGAAGTTTAGTATGCAACCATCAGAAATGAAAAAAAATATCATTATCATATATAAATATTGAAATATATGACAGCACAAAAAAAAAGCTAACGGGTTATTTTTTTTTTCTTTGTATTGTACACTAAATTGTGATGATTTTGGTATATAACAAATTGTAAAATGATCAAAGCAACACAGAGAAAATATTATCACAAAATGATGCAAGAATTCGTAACGCTCCGCATTTTTTTTTTCAAAAATTCACCATAAATCGAAATATTGTGCTAGAGACTTCCCGTTTGTTGAAAAATGAAGCTAATTGATTGAATATTACTAGACTGTAAGTGTTTTAGCTTACAACTGCCGTTTTCGACCATTTCGGTCGAGTTAAAGTTGACCGTAGGTCAAATTTTTTCTATTTATTGTGATTTATATGAAAATATTTCCAAACTGATAAATGCTACAACCATGAGTTATTTTCTGTTGTATTCTACATGAAATTGCGCACATTTTCATATATAAAACTTTATGTAACGACTAATATGAAACGGTGCAAACATTACGACAACGTGACGAAAGAATTTCTGAGATGTTCGGCAGAGTTACCACGCGGACGTAAGGAAAATGTTTTTTTCAAAAATTCACCATAAATTGAAATATTGTGCTAGAGACTTCCAATTTATTGAAAAATGAAGGTAAATGATTAAATATTACTAGAATGTAAGAGTTTTAGCTTACAATTGCGTTTTTCGACCATTTCGGTCGAGTTAAAGTTGACCGAAGGTTGAAATTTTTGCAGTTATCGTGATTTATGTGAAAATATTTCAAAACTGATAAAAGCTACAACCATGAGTTATTTTCTGTTGTATTCTACATGAAATTACGCACATTTTCATATATAAAACTTTATGTAATGACTAATATAAAATGATGCAAACATTACGACAAAGTGACAAAAGAATTTCTGAGATGTTCGGCCGAGTTACCGCGCGCAGACGTAAGGAAAAGGCTTTTTTTCAGAAATTCACCATAAATCGAAAAATTGTGCTAGAGACTTCCAGTTTGTTGCAAAATGAAGGTACATGATTGAATATTACTAGAATGTAAGAGTTTTAGCTTATAATTGCATTTTTTTACCATTTCGGTTGAGTTAAAGTTGACTGAAGGTTGAAATTTTGGCAGTTTTCGTGATTTATATGAAAATATTTCAAAACTGATAAAAGCTACAACCATGAGTTATTTTCTGTTGTATTCTACATGAAATTGTGCACATTTCCATATATAAAATTTTATGTAACGACTAATATAAAACAGTGCAAACATTATGACAACGTGACGAAAGAATTTCTGGCGCGGACGTAAGGAAAAAGTTTTTTTCAAAAATTCACCATAAATCGAAATATTGTGCTAGAGACTTCCAATTTGTTGCAAAATAAAGGTAAATGATTGAATATTACTAGAATGTAAGAGTTTTAGCTTACAATTGCGTTTTTTGACCATTTCGGTCGAGTCAAAGTTGACCAAAGGTTGAAATTTTGGCAGTTATCGCGATTTATATGAAAATATTTCCAAACTGATAAAAGCTACAACCATGGGTTGTATTTTATTGTATTTTACATGAAATTGCGCACATTTTCATATATAAAACTTTATGTAACGGCTAATATAAAACAGTGCAAAAATTACGACAAAATGACGAAAGAATTTCTGAAATTTTCGGCCCGAGTTACGCAGCGGACGTAAGGAAAGTTTTTTCAAAAATTCACCATAAATCGAAATATTGTGCTAGAGACTTCCAATTTGTTGCAAAATGAAGGTAAATGATTGAATATTACTAGAATGTAAGAGTTTTAGCTTACAATTGCATTTTTCGACCATTTCGGTCGAGTCAAAGTTGACCAAAGGTTGAAATTTTTTGTAGTCGACGTACGGTACGTCCACTCGGCACCCAACAGACAATTTTAGTCGACGTATGATACGTCCAGTCGGCGTTTAAGGGTTAATGGCATTAGATCTGAAACTAGCAAGGTCTGGAGCACCATGACATGAATAAAACAAAATCATACAACAAATCTTAGTTATGCAAATTTTCATTCTATTTCTAGTTACTCACATGAATTGTCAGTATACTGGAAGATCATCATGAGCACAGCAGGTACAGAAGCAGCTGCATAATTTTCTTCTTCACCCTCGGACGAAATTGCCCCTAAAATTAAAATAAGTACTGCAGACTTTTATACAATATGCAAACATTCAAAACCTAAAAGTTAAAAACAACTTTTTATATTGTTTGGAGTTTTTCCTAAGCATACAATCCAGAGCCTGAGTATTCATCAGTGCAAGTTGAAACTTGGTACCAAGGTGGTTAACTGATAGTAGGAGGGTGAATGGGGGAACACCACATTCACCTGCCATCACTGAGCACTTTTCCTTCGGCATCAGGGGTTAAGTTGAGAAGGGATTATAATAAAAGGCTCTGGTTTGTATACTGTACTTAGCCATAATGACAAGTTTTCGAATAATTTGTATTTTTCATAACTATACAAACCTGAGGTCTTTACATGAGGAATTTGCTTCAGCATAGCTGGAAAACGGCCGTTTAACTTTTAAACAAGGTGGTTAGGTTAGTTAACTACCATCCACCTGGTGGGAGTCCTGCCCACCCAGATGGTAAGCACTCACTCTGCCTTTTGACCCAGTTATTAGAATGAAGGGTGGCATGAGGTGGGCAGTAAATGTAAAGACCTCATGTTTGTATAGTTAGGAAAAATACAAATAACTTTTAAAATCTGTCATTTGTTCCTACGCAATATACAAACCGTCAGTCTTTACATGAGGAAGACTTTCTTTCTTGGTGGGAGGAATCTGAGTAAGCTTCTGAATTGACTGGTAGTTTGCCACACCTGGGCCTCCTTCCTGGTCGTGTAGAGCAGAGGAAGAAGTCTCTGCCTCTGACATGTTGAACATACGTGTGCTCGACTGTCAGACTTCTGGACCTTTTCAAATGAATGGGTGTTTATGCAACGTGAATTAAAAAAGGCTAGGTTGAGTCTAAGAGTTGGCAACAATAAAGCTATACAGTATAGCACAATCAATGGGTTTGATTTATTGCCAGGCCCTCTCTCCCCTTGTTAAAGAGAGGGTAGGGCTTGCGCCTAGTGATCTAAAGAATACAGATAATAGAAAGGATGCTCAGTTGCACAACTCACCTGCATCAGTCACAAGTCCAGCACGTGACGGCTCGTTAACCTCCCCTCTGCCCACAGTGTTCTGCCAATGGTGCTAGAATGAGTCAGTTGTCCATGTACCTGCATAGACGGATGCCCCTCTTGTGTGACCACTCTGACACCAGTTGAAACCCTCTGGTAAATACAGGGGGCGGGGCCACTGTCACAAGGCCGAAGCAGAGAGCCCTGAGTTGGTAAGTGACTTTTCTGGAAACAAACCATTGGAACTTCCTGGATGAGGGATGTAGGGGGATGTGGAGATAAGCATCCTGCAGATCCAACGAGACCATGAAATCTCCTTCCCTTATTGCCATCAAAATTGATTGGGCCATCTCCATTTTGAATGGAGTGAGGTGTAAGAAGGTATTCAACGGGGAGCCTACCATAATCCTCACTCTCTGCAGGTGGACTCCCAGGAACTTACCTGACCCCTGCATGAAAAACACATGGAATAAGGATAGACAGCCACCGTCGACATGAATTTTCCACAAGGCTTGTCATTGCCCAGGCACCACTGTATCTCAGTCTTCCCATTTTCTGCCGTGGTCATGGGAAGAACAGAAACTCAGGAAACCCAAGGGAACGCAGCACTAGGATTTGAACATGTGGGTCCTAAAACGGTAGTTTTGTCGCCCAAAAATTTGGAAAACTCTCCCAGTACACAAAAAAATACTTTAACTATAGAAAGACAAACTGGTACAGGTTTCCTTTCTCTTCCAACACCACTGAAAGAAAGAGAATGTTCCCTAACACTCGAATGTTTGGGGGGAACACAGACACAAGACCTGATCACGTGATTACTGCACCAACTATTTCTCCGAGAAAAAAAAAGTAAATCTCACAGAATGACACTAACAATTGTAGATGTCTCTAATATGTTTTAGTCATGTTATTGAATTTGTTTCACCAAAACAAAACAACTGAAAACAAAGCACTGTTTTCGTCTTCATGAACATCTGAGTGAACAACTACACTCTGATCTTGTGTTCCAACACTCATGTGGGGGATCCTTTGAAATGCAAGAAACTCTGCTGAATTGAGGAAAGCAATTTCTTCACATGGAAAACAAAAGAAAATATATCTCCTACACTAGGAGAAAAGTAATTGAAAACCTCCAAAAACGGACAAAATAAGAAAACAACTACATGGCCGAGACGAGAATAAGAGCACGTCCATTTGCGAGGACAGCTGGAAATACAATGGATGATGGGAGGGCAGCTTGGGTCAACCTAGGGAGCTCCAGGTAGCATTAAGATTTTTTTTTTCGCAAAGACTAGTCTAAAAGAGCCGAGCACAGCAATGAGCAAGGAATACTCCATATAAGAAAGCATAGGGTAGTATTCGTGTTGGAACAAATGATCAGTGCAGCATAGATGGTTTTCTTGACTTCACCTGTCAGCCTGCAGGATTGGCCATTGACCAGATAAGGCTGATTCCTTTACAAGTACAGGCAGTCGCCATTTATCGGCAGGGGTTCTGTTCCAATGGCATGACAATAAGCAAAAATCGCTGATCTCCGGAGACTGGGCCCTTTTTAGGTATATATCGGCACCAATACCCGATTATCAGCGCTGATAAGTGGAAATCAGCACATATCTGTGCCAAAAATTGCTGATTTTTGTCGCTAGAAAGCGCCGTAAAACTGGATTGCCGATAACCAAGACTCTCGCTAACCGGGGACTGCCTGTAATTTATATTTAATATGTCAAATAACTTGCAAGGCAGTCACCATCTGGAGTGACTGCCTTCACTCTCTTCTGAGCTACACACAAAAGAATGACTGATGATGGAGTCCTCTTGCAGGTGGTTTGGGTATGCAAAGTGGGGTCTTGTCTTTCATGATCAAACAAGCAGGTGCAACTGGAGAGCCATTGTACGAAAGTAAAGCTATTTGTGATTGTCAGGTTTATCATGATAAAATAACAGTTGGTATATTTTAAGTCTATCAGGGTATTCACAGTGATATGCAAACAAAAGACAACAGCAAATATTTAATTTTAAAAAATGGGACTCATAAGCATTAAGATTAATCATCTGTTTCAGTTTTTTTAAATTAACTTACTGCAAATTATAAATACTATACACTAGAAAAAATCTGTTTGAAGGACATTATTATAACCACAACTGACCTATAAGAACTAGGCAAAGTAGTAAAAGACTAGGGAACTGTAATCATTAACATGCATCTCCTTCCTCCAGGAAATGTGGTCCATTGTTATCACTGATTTTACTTTCATTGCCCTTGTTGATTTCTACTTTACCAAAACAGACAAGATACTGTATAGTGAATACATGTACTACTGATTTCCTACTCACATTCAAGTGTTGTACATTGTGCTTGATGTAAGTAATATTTTTTTTATTTCATATCTCTTGTCTTCCTGTTCCCCCTAAGTAATTCCACAGAGGTGAAGTACATTAATACTCACCAACAGTAACAGGGAAGATGTGATAACACAATGTTGTTATTAGCTGCTGATGTAATGACTCTGGGATAGAAGTCATCATAGATGCCACCAAATAGGGAAGTGTATCGATGACATTACGCTCCAGAAACACAATGAGGCAGGCCAAAGTATGTAACACAGATTGTCCCAGTGCTAAAAAGAAATTTCACATTTAATAAATGTAACCAAATTTTAAATTTCACAATGAATAAATATAATCAAATTTTAAAGTAATTTCTATTTTTTCCAAAGTATACAAACCAAAGCCTTTCATGTGGAGTACTCCTCAGCAGGCAATTTCTTTTCTGAAATATCTGTGCCTCTGAGGACATCAAAAGAACCCTGTCGACTCAGTAATCCAGCGCATGCACAGAACTCAAATGGATCCAAGATGAAAGCAAGGATGGCCACTCTCTGAACACCCCTAGGGCCTTTGGCCAGCCTAAAGCTTAAAGCTTTGAATTGGTAGGCAGTCCAGCTGCAGGAAGTGTTGGTACTTCTTGGGTCCTACACATTTGCTCCGGCACCCACTCATGGGACTGTGCCACACCAAGTACAACCAGTACTGGTCAATGCACCCAGCCTGCGGTCCAACATTCATTGAAAAAGATCAGATTCTCTCTCTGAAGTCAACATATAAAAATACAATTATGAACGAGAAATTTACCCATAAAGTAATGTAAAACAAAGCTTGTAAAAAGTTTACACAGAAAAATAAAAAGTATGGAAGCTATCCCATTCACAATGTAAACATCAAATTTCCTCTCTCTCTCTCTGAAATCAACATGCATAATTATGAAAGTGAAATATACCTGTAAAAATAATGTAAAACAGTGAAATAAACCCTTAATGTAAAAAACTATATATAAAAAGTTTACTCAAAATAAAAAAAGTATGAAAATCTATCCATCATATATTACCCTCTCTGATGTCAACATATAAAAAGAGAGTTATACATGAGAAATTTACCCGTAAAGTAATGTAAAAAAAAAAAACTTGTAAAATGTGTACAAAAAATTAAAAAGTATGGAAGCTATCCCATGTACTGTGCACTGAAAAAATCAAATTCCCTCTCTCTCTCTCAGAAATTAAAATATAATTATGAAAGTGAAATATACCCGTAAGTGTAAAAAATTGTATATAAAAAGTTTACTCAAAATCAAAAAGTATGAAAATCTATCCATCATGCATTTCTCTCTCTCTCTCTCTCTTATTTAGAATATGTTTTGGCTGTGGCATACTTTGAAACATGGCAGGCATAAGGCCACCCCACACGCAGGGCACCAGACTGAGACAATCTCCCATCTTCTTTCTTGTGTTTTTTGTGTGTGAACATACAAAGCAGTTCCTTTGCCCGATTCATCTCGATTTTGTTCCTGGAATGTGATCCAGGAAGTGGGTTTGGCAACCTTATCTGGGTGCCAGACGAGACATTTCCGGTGGCTCTACACTACTCTTCCTCCCTAGGCAGTGCTTGGAAATTCTCCATGTTTGGTCAACAGCTGCTTACATACATTCAAGGAGAAGTCTCTCAGAGAAACGGACTTATTTGTTTCAAGCTTATATAAATTATAAGCATTCAACTATAATGTGGAGAAGGGCCTTTTTGTACCATTTCGTTGTTCAGCGGGTCCATGCTACGTAGCCTATTTGCATGTCAGATTTGTCAATGAGTCTCGTGTTTCTCACATAGTCTACAGTTAAGTATATCTTAGTTTAACCAGACCACTCAGCTGATTAACAGCTCTCCTAGGGCTGGCCAGAAGGATTAGATTTATTTTACGTGGCTAAGAACCAATTGGTTACCTAGCAACGGGACCTACAGCTTATTGTGGAATCCGAACCACATTATAGCGAGAAATGAATTTCTATCACCAGAAATAAATTCCTCTTATTCTTCATTGGCCAGTCGGAGATTCGAACTCGTAGCCAGCAGAGTGCTAGCTGAGAACAGAACCCACTCGCCCAGTGAGAAACTACACACAATAACATCTGGCTTGTAAATAGGTTCTCCTGTCCTGTGGTGTTGTTTGCCAGTGGCAACCATTTGGCCAGTACGAATGCCCGACAGCTGAATGAATTCTTTTTGGTCTTTCCATTTTATGGCAAGGTGATGGTCCTTTTTCTGATAAACAGCGTCGCCTTTCTTCATACGCCTAGAGAAAACAGACATCCCTTTCTTATTGTCTCGCACAATCCCAACCAAGCTGGTGTTGTTTTCATGTGGATACACACTTAGCCCTGGGCTGGTATAGTAATTATCGGTATAAAGGATATGGCCTTAATTCAGATAGGGTTCAATCAGCGTCTGTACAACTGTCCCCGAGTGAACCAAGGGATCATTTATTGGAATGTCTATGTCTGTCCCTGTATGAATAACAATGTCCAGAACTTATTGTTTTGCAGTCACATGTTATACAATTATATAAAGAAGACTAAAGAGTATATAAAGTGCTAACAAATATAACTTCATTTACTATTTACCAATTCCACTATACAAGGAGGTATCACTTATGACGCTTGACTTAATCTTCTATTTCCAAGTGACACTCCCAGCTTATAATGGATTCTTCACCTCATTACCTTTAGTGATGACACTTGAATGTCTACTCATTGCTGCTGGGGCAGGGAATGGGTTACAGTGATCCTGCTACGATTGCGAGATATGCCCACTCAATTTATCCCTTATGTAGCCGAGTGGATATTATGTTGGCTGGGCAAACCACAGGCCAATGGTTTAAATCCCCAAAGAGTTTGTCTTCATCAACCAAAATAATACTGTATTTGACAGCATATGACCACCGTTTTTCCAAAAAAATGGCTTGAAATATACACTAGGGTCTTATATGAGAAGTTGAGATACATGGTAACATAATACAGGCAGTCCCTGGTTAACGGCGCTTGTTTAGTGACGAAGATTGACAATTTTCGGTGCCAAAAATCGCCGATTTCCACTTATCGGCGCCAATAACTGGGTATTGGCACCAATACATACCTAACGGGTGCTGATAACCGAAAATCGGCACTTTTCGGCACTGATAAGCCCTGTTTGCATGTATGTAAATTTACACAATATATTGAATGCATATGGTATTGCACTTACCATAATGCAGTAATGTAGTGTTATACTGTATACATATATTTTTTAGTTTGTCTTTATGAATGTGTTCAGGTGTGCATCATGTTAAAGTAAATTGCACTCTTACTGTGCTGTTGCATCTCTCTCTCTCTCTCTCTCTCTCTCTGTTATTCTTTATAAAGAAGAAGAAAAAAAAAATTTTTGTAAGGGGGGGCAAGCAAATCGCCGAAAAAGCGCCGAAAATCGCCGATTTTCGGTTATCATCACACCCTCAGAGCGGAAATCCCCGCCGATAACCGGGGACTGCCTGTACTTACCCAAGCACCAATAGACTACCAATACTTGTAACGATCCAAACTCCATAATAGTGTAATACTGACAGTATTTACTAAAATATCACCACTGTTACTACTACAGAATTATTCTTATTAGGCACAGTCAAATCCCTCCTAACCAGCACCCTCGGAACCAAAGATTGCCGATTAATGTATCTGAATTTGTCCACTAAATGAGGGAAAGCCTTCTACACTGTCATACATGTATCCTGAACTGTCATTTAATCATTCATTATTATTATTTTTTCTATTTTATTCTTAATTACTTCATAACATCTTAAACTCTTCATCATTCTATGCTCACTTAACTCTGACAGTAGTATGAAGTGCTTTAAACCATTTAATGACAAAAAATTCACACTGATGCAACAGACAATAGACAAAACACACTGGGCCTGTGCACAGAAACATACTGTACATTTGCTTGCCCCCCTTACAAAATTTTTTTTTTCTGCTTTATAAAGAATAACTGAGAGAGAGAGAGAGAGAGAGAGAGAGAGAGAGAGAGAGAGAGAGAGAGAGAGAGAGAGAGAGAGAGAGATGCAACCGCACAGTAAGCGTGCAATTTACCTTAACATGATGCACACCTGAACACATTCATACAGACAGACTAGAAAATATATGTATATAGTATAACACTACATCACACATCACTCCATTATGGTAAGTGCAATACCGTATGCATTCAATATATTATGTGAATTTACATACATGCAAACAGGATAGCCTAGGCAAAGCTTACACACCTACTTTACATAACAAAACAATCATGTACATAACTTTACTGAATTAAACATGCTGAAAATCTTATTTTACTACACAAACATTCAAATAACTTCTTATAATTAAGCTACAACTTTGTTATATTTTATTTTCAAATTTAGCACTCATAAATTAATTGCCACCATTAGATTAAGTAAGGCTGTGTTTTCCCTCTTCCCTAGGATAGCTCTTCCTCTCTCAGCACTCTACTGGTAGATTACAATATTAAATAAAGCAAAGGTAAAATATCAAGGTTTCCATTCCTTTAGTAACAAAAATTAATAATTCTCAAATTGGGAGCATACCTAGAGTTCCATACTGTATTAGTGACATGATGTCAACTAATGACACAATGGACTGATGTAATCCATTGTAATCTAAATTGGGAAAAAGGGCCAAGCGAGTTACATCCTGATTTCGCTGATGTAACATGTCCATTGGCCTCTCCTGAATCTCACGGAGCACGCCTGCGAAAAAATAAAGCAAATCTAAGTATTTGGGGAAAAGATCACAATTAAAATTTTTCATTTCAGGAAAGGTAACACCAGGTGGTGACTACAGCATGATTCAGCTCAAATGCTCTTCAAAATATTTAATGTCGAATTTTTTAAGTAATTTGTATTTTTTACTGGTTTACAAACCAAAGCCTCTTATATAGGAGTGCCCTTCAGTAAAAACAGGATATGATTGTTGAACTTGGTAACAAGGTGACTTAACTGACAGTTAAGGGAAGTGAGTGGGGGAATCCACTGTACTATTGTCACGATGCACTTTGAGTTTTGCCTCAGAGGACAAAGAAGGATGGTTGAGGTGGGCACTACCTCTGAACTGCTCCACACTCATGCTCCCTTTACTCTTGATCTCTCAGAATGCCCTACACTGACACCAAAGCATATGTTGTGGGTGCAGAGATGTTAGGAGGTTTACAATTCAAACTAATTCTTATAACTTATATTCATTAACAATATTGTAGTTACTGCATGTCATAGGACCTCCTTGAAGGGCAAATTACTGCCAAAGAGGCTACAATAAAAAAAAAAAAAAGATTGTCACAAAGTGCCCTCAGCAGTCTGCAAAAGTAATACTCATAGAGACAACAAGGGTTCATATTTGTTTGCGAACTTATATAATGGTGAAACCATAACAACTTACCTAATAATGTTTGTGAAAAGTACTTTAGAGTGTTGGCAATATCCAACCCTGAAGGTGCTGGTAGAACTCCATGTAGAAGCCTTAGATGATAGTCGTTTAAATTGCGAATCTTCGCAGTGACTGTAAAAATGAGACAAATTATTAGAATTTCATAACACGGATAAACAATACAGTACTCTTCTTGGTCCTAGAAAACACACTTGTTTCTGTAAAAAATAGCATTTATGTATTTGTTTGTTCAGAACTATACTGATGAGCTCACATGGGCTTGTGAAACTTCATATAACTACAGTGGTTTGAACACTTTCAACCATACTAATAAATAACTTATATGGTCTTTCCCAGTTTGAAATTAAAGTCAGTCAAAACTGACATCCAACTATTACTGGGGAGTGGTTACAGAGGGTAAGCTGTTACAAGAGGTTAAAAGCAGCAACTAACTCACTTACTCCAGCTCTTTGTTTTTGTACCTACTATAACTTCGGTAACTGTTTACTATTGTATGATGGTTGAAATGCAAGCAAAACGGTTGTTGTTATCCAATTTGGTTATAAGCAAAACAACAGTTTCTCGTTCGGTTGTTTATGGCTGTACGCATTTACACAAGAGTATAACGTTACTAACAATACTTTTATCATTCTCTTTCACTTTTTTAACTACAAGACGAGATAAAGAGATGGAAGAAAAGAAATTAGTCTATTGTAATTTGGTCTCCCTCGTTGCCTGATTGTACACTGCTGCCTGCACCCACGCAAAATTTAAAAATATTTTATAAATATTGTCGTATCGGTATTAATTGCTTACTGCATCGCAAAATCGAATTATTGTAACTCAAGCGCTACCTGGGTACCCGAGTATTTTAATAGTTTTATCACAAAAAGTGCATTTAGTCATGAAAATTATATGAAAATACAATAATTAATGAATATTTCTCAGTGAAAAATACCGCGAATGGGCGAATTTTCAGTGAAAAATGCGTACATAGCCTATGTACGTTCCATAGAGAAATCCGCAAATAGGTGTGTCCGCAAATCGTGAGACTGCGAATACGGGGGAGTTTACTGTTAAGGCTAGGTTAAGTTTCTGTTCTGTAGATTACGGTAATAAACTAGATTAAGGAAAGTCGAGTTTCATTTAATAACCTCCAAATCTGTTTCCACCATACTACCCCAATTGTGTACAATAAAAAGCCCCTACAATGTTGTGCACTGCAGGCATTACTAATGAGTATTTGCAGTGCCATTTTGGCCATTATCTGTAACCACTTTTACCCACTTTTCACCCTTTTACTTCACCTCAATTCCCTGTTTCTTTCTTCAACATTTATGTCCAACCTCTTTAACTATTACTTTGTAAAGCAACTGTGGGGTTTTATCCCTGTTCCACACAGCTTCTTGTCTCATACCATCAAAACAAAAGCAAGAAATATTTTTTGAGAACCATGAAGATGGGTGAATGAGGACTATATCACAGTCACATGAAGCAGTGGAAGATTTTAGTTTTAAATAATGGTTGAACCTCCGTACAATGTCAACTTAAGTACTTTCAAAGCTCCAAGCAAGCTGACATACAAGCCTCTTTTCTTGGCAACTGATAGGGGAAATGTCATTTTGGTAACTGAACCCTGACCTTGTGACAGCAGTTGAGCATAAGCATTTCCTTATTTCCTTAACCATTTAGAAAGGTTATCTGCACCGAAAATCATATAGATCGACACAATCCCTACCCATAATTATAAAATTGAAAGATACAGTTAATTGGCATGCTTCACTGCACGATGTTGTCCCTCAGCTGTTCCATTTTCAATGTTCCCGTATTGACCTTTGTGCTATAAACAAAAGCATCATGAGGAAACTGCAACTGTCTTTAAACTATAAAACCCTTAATTTTTGTTGGTGCAACTAACTGACCTTTTATTGGTGAGGTGGACACCATCAAATTAATTAAGCTTCCAAACTGATCTCATTTAATTTCTGAATGTATGTCAATGCTATAAGGATGAGTAAACTATACTTCTGATACATGAGCAGAAAATAAATACCCGGACTAATATTTGTACCTAAAATCTAACACAAATCTGAAAACATTTTCAAATCCATTTTCAGAATACAGTATATAAATTTATACTCACATGCTGCTGCTCTAGTGCCCATTTTCCCTTGTTTTTTTGTTCAGCAGACAAGACTTGTTCACCATTAGCTGTCACAAAATAACACCTGCCCCTGAAATAAACAGAGAGAAAACATCAACTTCAATATAACTGAGAAAACATCAACTTCAATATAACTAAGTAAAAAAGCAAATTTTTAGAGTAATTTGTATTTTTCCTAACATACAAAAATGACAAATTTTCAAAGTAATTTGTATTTTCCTAACTAGCCTATACCAACTTGAGGAGTATGCCTCAGCGCAGCTGGAAATGGCCTTTTAACTTTTGAACAAGGTGATTAGGTAGTTAACTACTGTCCGATTGGCACGAGCCCGGATGGTAAGCATTCACTTTGCCTTTCGGCCCAAGTATTAGAATGAGAGGTAGCAGGAGGTGGGCATATAAACTGTAAAGAGCCCAGGTTTTTATAGTTAGGGAAAATACAAATTACTTTGAAAAGTTGTCATTTCCTACACAAAATACAAACCGTCGGTCTTTGCATAAGGAAGACTTACTTCCTGGGAGGGAGGAATCTGAGTAGGTCTCTGAACTGGTTGGTAGTTCTCCACACCTGGGTCCTCTTTCTGGTGGAACACAGGCAGTTCCCGGTTATCAGCAGGTTTGGTTATCGGCGACCCAGTTTTTCAGCGTTAGTCTAGCGACGAAAACTGGTGATTTTCAGCGTTTATTGGCATCGGTAAGGACTGAAAATCGCTGATTTTTGGTAACTGGCGATTTCCACTTATCGTCACACCATCAGAACAGAACCCCCAGTGATAACCGGGGACTGCCTGTAAATCAAGGAAGAGTACCGTGCCTCTGACATGAACAGAGTGTAGAACTGCATGTTCAACTGTCAGACTTCTGGGCCTTTTCAAATAAATGGGAGAAAGCAACACCATTTGAAAAGGGCCTAGGATGAATCTACATGTATAAGCATTGGGTTTGTTTTATGGCTAGGCCCTTTTCCTCCCTTTCCAGAGAAACAAGCAGGGTTGCTTCTATACATCTACAATAGATAATAAAATGGTTATGGTTACGTATGTGACACTTACCTGCATCGGTCGCCAGTTACAGCATATGACAGCTCACAACCTACCCTCTGCACACAGGGAGAGGGTGTAGGATGGTGAAAGAGGAAGGGGAAGAGGCCAGTCACTCACACACGCTCACTTCTCTTTCATAGCCGAACACCTTGGGCAAGATACTACCCGTCCTCTTAGAGGAGCCGGGTAGGCTACACAACTTGTTGAGCAACCACCACAGGACCCAGGGAAAAGTGTCCAAGGACTTGTGGGCAAAGTCCTGAAGGTAGAAGGAAGTGAAGGTGGTCCGGCGCGACCACACCCCTGCCTTCAATACCTGAGGAACCGACAGGTTCTTCCTGAATGCGAGGGACGGACCTATGCCCCTGATTTTGTGGGCTTTTGCCCGGAATGTACTGGTGCCATCCTTGCCAGCTGCAGAGTACACCTGTTTGATTGTTTCACAAAGCCAGCAAGAGACTGTGTTCTTGGACACCTCTTTCTTGGTTGAGCCAGTACTAACAAAGAGTCGTCAGCATTCAGGCCAAAAATGTCGAGTCCTCTTAGGATAGTACCGCAGCACTCTACCCGGACAGAGTAGAATCTCGTCTGGATCATCAGCAACAAAGTCCTCTAAGGAGGAGAGTTTAAAGGACTCAAAGGAACAAAGGAACAAAACTAGGTGTTGATCTCTCCAATAGGAAAAAGGATATTAGTGGATGTTGAGCCAGCTGACTTCTAAGCAATCTGACTTTCAATCTGAAGAAGTCTCAAAGGCAATAGTTGGGGGATACCTGAAGTATTGGGGTTTTAGTGATAGTTAAGGGAGGATTGTGGATTAAGGTTGATGAGAAGATTAGGGTTCTTGGATTAGGTTAGAGTTCTTTTAGGTGGTCGTGGTAATACTAAGACTGAAATAGCTAAAGTTACAGTTCTGTAGGTTAAGGTAATTAATTAGGTTAAGGTTCTTTTGATGGACGGGCGGTGGGGAACTATAGGAATAAGACTGAGTAGAATAAGGTTAGGTAAGTAAGTAAAATATTTATTAGCAGTGGTTTTAAGTGCTTCACTGACAGAAAATATCGGCAATCATACACAATGGTTACATGACGATGTCTCGCATTACCAACATTTGCTAGATTTTTGATGAGCAAACAAAGCATTCAAAATCAGCTCCTAATACTTTAAGACTTTCTGTACAAATAAGCCTTAGTCTAGCCTAAACCTACATCTGAGCCCATAAAAGCTCTAGTGTAACATAATTTGAGGTAAAACTTTACTTTAGTTGCGCGTCCTGATTCCCGCCAGCCATCGACCAAGACAGGTTCCTCATACATCAAGACATAACCTTTCCTATAATGCCACGGCGTCGGTGACCCTGGTAGTTGTGACGCCAGATACCCCACAATTAATCAATCCTATAATGCCAGGTCCTGACCTACCCAGATCTTAACTACCTAACTTAACTTAGGGCGACGTGCCCTGACCTGGCCGGGGGAGTGGGCAAAGCCCCCCCTGGACTCCCCAAAGAGGCCGTAACCATCCTGGTCGGCAACTGGCAGGAATAAATGTTTTACCAAAACCTTCACAAAAACGAGTGGAACAGGCTGCCTAGTAGGCTGGGCCTAACTGTGATATGCTACACAAATAACTTACGATAACCTTGGCTGTACTGAAGAGCAACAATTACATACCTGACCTTAAATCACATCTACCTTCATCAGCTGTCCAAGACAAGACCTACACTTCGGGCTACGTCTAGCCCAAACACGAGTATTCCAGGCTAGTTTCTACGATATTAACTGGTTTAGAATAAGCTACTAGAACAAGTTTCGTCTAAAACGAACGAATAAACTGCCTTGCATTACCATAGCATCACTCGCTCCAGTTGTCACTCTCATCTTGGCCTCTTGCGTCTCTTCTTATTAAGCATCCGCGATTCTGCTCATGCTCAGAATCCTTCAACACTTCATCCGAGTCGCCTCCCGCTACGAAAGCTCTCGTCAACGTGCACTTTGGGAGCGTTTCTTACGGATTGCAACAATACGTGCGTTAATAATGTAGCATTATACATAATATCACTCAACTAAAAGGTGGTATAAATATCTCTTCTGACATCTAATATAAATATAAATTGTAAAACATCTCCCATGAAATTATAAATCTTCTTTTATTTCCCCTTTTCTCTAAGTAAAACTATCCAGGTTTTTGTTATCCTTAAATGGAACGTCTGTGCAAACATTCATTCGATTCGCTTATTGAGGCTTAGATTTTACGGGTTAGCACTGATGCAAACAACCATTGCGGAGTTCATATCTCCAGACAACACTAATTTTCAATAAATAACTTAAATATCTTAATATAAGTTAAATATAACATATGACCCTAAAATAAAAATTACCTAACGAAATCAGGACAATTTGACATATCCGAACAAATACGATCAATAATAATAAGGGTCATAAAAGGTCGTTACGACGTTCTATTGATTGATGCGCATTTCTTATTATCTGAATATTATTACTAAGCAATTATAATAGAACTTCATAATCTTCAAATACGTTTATAGGTCACTATCCGTGTCTTTCTGAGCTTCACAAAATAATGTGCTACAAAACGACTAAAGGCAAGATGCAACGGATAGAAAGTCCTTTCCGTAACCGTTTAATCATGACCTCAAAGCTAAAACTCGTCTTAAGTACATAATATGCATTAGAAATATTTGTGATGGAAGCGGGGTTTGATTGGCAAGATCATCTTCCTTCAATGGAACATCCTTGTGCATCATACGAAACTAAACCCACGCCTGCTAAAATTCTTACGATAGGAAAACAAAACTTCAAAAGACTGTGAATTACCAAATGACAGCATATGCAAATACTACAATTCCACAAGGAGCTGTTTGATGCCCTTATGAAAAGCACGAAGAATTGCAAGTTTCTTAAGAAATTGAGATATTACTTGTATCTATGCTCAAACATGTCGTACATGCCCTCAAGAAGTTTCAGGCAATAATTCTTATATATAAAGAAGATATAGCGGTTTTTAAATGGTGACGTTACCCTAACTGCATCGTCTGCATTGTGCATTGCTTTTGCATAGCAATTTTTTCATATTTTTTTTCGATTATTCGTACGCCTGGCAGCTCGCCCTTGGACAATGACTAATAATTTCAGTGCTTCCTCGTGAAACAAAAATACCAAGTAGTTTTGTCTACCCTCCGTGTTGTTTTGTGTTTTCTATTTCAAATACCGGGTTCTTGACTAACTTTCCACAATGCCCAAACTGAAAAGAAGTACCTTAGCTGCCAGAAGGAAAAATATGACATTGGCATCTCATTTTAGATGGGCAAATAAGCCTAAAGCAGTCAAGAGTGAGGACAGTCATGAGACGCATGGCGGCGATAGAAAAGTGATGGTGCCAAGTGACCCAAATATTAGTGATTCGTCATTACCAAGTGAACGAGAGCAAATAGACCAAATGGAAGATATTGTTGAGGAATCTGTCTGTGAGGAAGTTACTGCATCATCGTCATCAGTCAATAATGATAATAATAGGCGCAGTGAAGGTATGGAAACAACAAGGCCTACTTTGAATGATGATTGTCGCCTTCCTCCTCCAGAAATTCGATCTCAGCTGATGTCAATAGACGAGGATGAGGAAAATCAGACAAAGGAATATGATGAAATTCACTGCATAAGCAGTGAACAGCTAAAAGCAGTAGCAAGTGTATTAAAATGTCCAAAGAGAAAATGTAAAAAAAATAGCATAGAAATAGTCACCAAGAAGGACAGATGGGATACTACCTTTGAAGCTGTGTGCAATTCATGTAATAGTGTATTAAACCAAGCTCCACCAAAACTGTATGGAGAAGGAAAAAAGCATCAGCAATTCACACACAATAATTTGCGAGAAGTTTTTCTTTCATTGAACAATGGCATTGGTCGTGCAGGGCTAAGAAAAATGGGAGGTTTTATTGGTGGTGCTCCACTTAGTGCTGGATCATATAACAGATACAGCAAATATATATTCAAATGCAATAAAAAACATTTCATGAAAATGCAGGCTAAGGCTCATAAGTTTGTATATGATTTTTATGTAAAGAAACTTGGAGCAGTGCCGGACGAAAATAATGTTATAAACATTGATGTGTCTTTTGATGGCACCTGGCTTACTCGTGGGCAAAAGTCACATGTGGGGGTTGGTTTTGTTATCGAAGTATTTACAGGTACAGTAATAGATTTTGAAGTGATCAGTAACTATTGTAAAACGTGCTCAGAGAATAAGGAAAAGCCTCATAACTGTGGGAAAAATTTTGATGGTAAATCAGGAGCTATGGAAGCAGAGCAAGCAGTGAGAATGTGGTCTCGATCAGAAAACCTTGGTTTCCGGTATGCAAAATTTGTAAGTGACGGAGACTCGAGTGCTTATAAAGCTATATGTCAACTAAATAATGGAAAAGGCCCATATATAAATGTTAAAGTAAGCAAACAAGAATGTATAAACCATGCGGAGAAGAGGATGGGTTATCGCCTGATGAAGCTGAAGAAAGAGTTGAGTGAGATAACGAAGACTAAAACTGGAAAGCTCAGGAAAATAAGCTTGCTCCCTGGAAGAAATCTCCTGACACAAAAACTCATTGAATACATTCAAGGATGTTATGGAAAGGCACTGAGAAGTCATACTAATACAAGTGTAGATATCATGAGGAGGGCAGTTTGGGCAACATATTTCCACATGACATCATCTGACAAACACCCAGGTGGTCATAAAATGTGTCCGAAAGGCGCCGAGTCATGGTGTTTTTACAACAGGGCACAGGCTTTAGGTGAAGAACCATCTTCTCATGACACTAGAAAAAACACCGCGAGAAATATACCTAAAGAACTGATTGGCCACATACGTCAGGTATTCAAAGACATGAGTGATCCAGAACTTCTAAAGAGATGCCTACCTGGATGGACACAAAATGCAAATGAGTCCATTCACAGTAGGCTATGGATGAAATGTCCTAAGGTGAAGTTTTTTGGCCTGAAAAGAGTCACATTTGCAGCCGAAGTGACAACACTAGAGCATAATTTTGGTTATGAGAGAAGTAATCTTCTAACCTCTTTGTTTGGCACAAGCAGTGAAATTAGGAGATCACTAAAAAGTCTGGATAAAGAAAGAAGCAAGAGTCAAAAACCGAAGAATAGGAGAAAGAAGAAAAAAGAAAAAAGTGAAGATTATGAGGGAGGAGCTTTTCAGAATCCGCAAAAGCTAAACCAAGCAACAGTGAAGGAGGTGGTACCTCCTGACACCCTCACCTTGAGTGATTAATACCCCTAATTAGGGGGGCGACTTGGGGCCATGCTTGCGGTAATGAGCAGAAATTGTATCGGGTAAGAAAGGTAGTTGTTCTTCAAGTAATTTAGAGTAGTTCCAAATAAGTATCAAAAGCGATAATTGCTAATGAAAGAAATAATGTTTTGTTTTCCTTCATAATCTCATTTCAAACCTTGAGCGTCGATATCTCAAAACTATACTTATTTTCATTCAAAGCTATTTTACTCTGCTATTTATCAACCGATTTCAAATCCAAATACATCGTTATAAAGAGGAATAAATTTACAATATTTCGTATGGAGGAATTTTTTCTAAAGTTTACTTTTAATTTTTTATATTTTTTCAAACTTTAAAAAAATATATATTTATATATATTTATAGAAAAAAATATGGAAAATTCCTCCAGGCATTTTGTTTATATTGTAATAAACATGATTCATGGAAATTTTTATTTAATTCTATTCAGTACTTTTTGAGAAAATAGATTTTAATTTTTTTTCTGAAATATAATTTTTATTCATAAAAAAATAACAGTTCGAATTCAATGAAACTCGCACAGATTTATCTTTGTACTAGTGGGTATAGCGTATAAAAAAAACTAGATTGATCCAGTGATAAATAACGGTTTTGGCCACTTTTGGGTTCAATGGAGAAACAGCCATTTGCCGATGTTCGTTACACTTGACGTTAAAACTTTGCCAATTTTCAATGGTGACTTCCATAAATAAAAATAAAATAAATCTATTTATCCTTCACGCAATGGAGAGGAAAGTGTTAAGATAGTATGCCACTAAATTTACGGCTGTAACTGTAGCTGACGAAACGAATAATGTGCACGTCACAAAATGTTTTGGAAGAGGCAAAGGCAAAATCCGATACTGGTGAAATCACATCTTTGCTTCATTTCATTTGCTGCATTTATAGATAACTAAAGTTGCATTTTAAATCCAGCTTTGATAATTTACCCTAAAACGAATCTCTGAAATCCATTTCATTTAGCAACTAATGGCTGTGATGATGTCGGAAAATGCAATCGGCTGATGATTTTAAAAATGTAAACAATACCAGAATGTAAATGGCGCTTGAACCAAGACCACCGAGTGGTCTCGCTTGAACACCATATTCATAAATCATAATACAATAATATGGCAGTAATGCATGAACTATAATTGCATACAGTGCGTAACATAACAGTTTTATTAAAATGATGATGATTATACAAGTGTATTATTTGACTTTTGCACATGGGTATCTGTCGGAGTAACGCCGGTTCTCTCTCTCTCTCTCTCTCTCTCTCTCTCTCTCTCTCTCTCTCTCTCTCTCTCTCTCTCTCTCTCTCTCTCTCTCTCAATGTGTTGGCTTAAAGTAACAAAAGCAGCAGATCTTTAGGTTTTTTGCAGAAAATGAAAGCCAGAAAAGTTTTGAAGTTCCAGAAAACATTGAACGTTGCCAGGAGATCAGAATTTGACAGTGCGCTTAAAAAGTGGTTTAAGCTCCAGGAGCTAAACTTAACGAATGACAGTGATTATTCATAAGCTTTGTTCTTCTTTTGACAACAGCAATATGTATGTGGAATAAGCTGACAAGACTTTTTGTTTGCACAGGGGATTTTTAGGGGTAATTTCTGTGGTCCAGCAGTGTCTTGGTCCCGAGGGTCCAGTTTTAAGAGGTCAAACTGTAGTAAAAGGTGAAATGAACTGGACGGGAGTTTCGGGAACAGAATGGCTATCTTTTTTTAGAATTGCCTGAGCATGTGTCCAAGAGGAAATAGACATGTAGAAATTGGCAGCCACAAAGATTGCACTTAAAGGTATCTTTTATTTTACACATCTTTAATGAATTGTGTAAAAATATAGGCAAAGTTTGTTAGCCTTGAGTACATGCATTTGAAGCAACTGCTAAGAGGGCAGCAAAAATAAAGATAATAGCGGTATGAATTAGGTGGAGGGAGATTGCTTGAATGCTGCTAAATGTAAGTAATTCTTTGGTAAACAGCGTAAAATAAGGTCATGACTATAGAGCGAGATTAGATCACATTATGAATAAGAGAGTTTAGAAGAGATGTGGTGTCAGTGGGCTAGAAGAGATTGAGATCTCAAAGATTAAGATGGTATGGACATGTGATAGGAAGGGATTATGAACAGTTAGTAAGAAAATAAGTAATATGGAAGTAGCAAAAGACTTGAATTCAGGAAGAAATTGCACTAGACAGAATACAAAAGTGAATTTGTTTCATGTCTAGCCTGGTAATTGGAATCTTAATGATAATGATAACAATACTACATTAGGTGCAGAAGATTGAATAACCCAATGGATCTTTAGATAAAAAAAAAATATGGGTATACCAATGGAAAGGTTTACAAAGAGCTGTAAAAAGTTTGCATTGTAGAGATAAAAACTTATGTAAAGAAAATGCCACAGAAATGAATCCTCAGTGTGGCCACCGTCCATGTTACCTACTTTATCATATTTGTCAGTAGTTCATAAGCTAGTTAAGAACCTTCATCCTAGCCATTTTTATTTGAAATGTCATCCAAAATCTGTATTGTTGTGAGTAATAGCATTTTTCTTGCATCTGCGCTAGTTAGCTGCTTGATAACAGACCTGCTTTCCAGAATGGTGCCCTGAATTCCATCATCATCAATTTAACAAAAATGTGAAAAAGAGATAGACGATGGTCAAATAAACAGAAATGGGTAAAGAAGATAAGTGGTAAAGAGAATTTAGCAATAACTACAGAGATTAAGAGCTACTAATTGCAGTCTGGCACAGTACAGCAATAAGTTGACAGGAGTGGATTAAAACAAAAGCCAATATTGACTAAAATTAATATACTACCTGTACTTTGAGATGTACAGAAATGGTTTATGAAAACATCAACAGAACTTGGTAAAGTTTCAAAGCTTCAAACAACTGAATAACACACTTGGAAGAAGTGAGGACTAAACAATACATTAACAAATGTAATGGAATATGTTAAAATAACTAGTGTATCAAGCAATATGGTACAGGTTTTGTAAAAATGAAATGATTTATTACGTCTGTACTGAAGGAATCTGAAAGATTCATAATATGAGTAAGTAGCTTTAAGTGTGGATAAAATTGAACATTAAAGAGTCTTACAGTTCATTGTTTGCTTCTTTTTTCTCCGCAGCAAACGGAACTCCCATCCGCACTTATGGCACGACGACCCAGGCTATCTCAAACCTGGGGCACAGACACCACTGACCTTTCGTCATAGCAGATGTTAAGTTCCCCCTGCTGGGTGCGGACTTCCTAGGGCACCACGGATGTCTAGTCGACGTTGCCAGACAACGCCTACTCGACAATGGAACATGCCACTCCCGTCAGCTCTCCACCGGACCTGGAATGCCCACCATCTGCTCCACAGCCAACAGCTACACGTCCCTCCTACAGTTCCCGGACATATTCAAACCAGAACTGCCCCCCACCCCCTTCAATACCTGCCTGCAGATGCACCCGCTTCCCCACCAAAGTGGGGCCTGGCCAGCCCAGGAAATTCATCCAGCCAACCCCAGGTGTCAGCTCACCCCGCACCCACAGTTCTCCAGAAGCAGGGACCCAATCGGACTGCCCCAGCACCTCCGTGATTAGTGTTATTTCATCCAATATCGTCTTGGGTGGGGGGGGGAGTACTTGTAAGGGCGACAAATCTCGCCTCTCCCTTCAGATGTACATTAATCACATCATGTATTTGACCTGTCTTTATTTCAGATTCTTTATGTACCTCATCTTATGCATCATTGTACGGCATTTCCGCCAATATGTATATCTACCTTTTATATGCCATGTAACGAATACTGTATGTATTTTTATGCTTGTCAGAAAACACAAATTCTGTACGGACGCAGTGGTGGGCCTCGGGTCGCCCGCTACCCTTCCGTCCGCTTTTTGTTTTATAAACACCTGTCGAGAATAATAAAGAATCAGTCTCTCTATTGACATTTCTCTTGAACCTCACAAGCTATTATATAATAAATAAATTAAATCAGAGCAGTTTAGCTAGAGCTTGGGATAGGAGGGTCATTCAGCAATAGTTATTCTTTTGAAATGAGCTGCAACAAGCCAGACTTCTCTTCCTACAGACATCCACTAATCTAAAGTGAATGTAGTCCATTGCATTGCTTTCTGTCTAAAGTGAATATAATCAACTGCATCACTTCCTAATGTTTATTTCTATTACTTTACACATGATAATAGCCTACTGCAGTTTTGTATTTTTTTCATACTTTAATTCTGTCTAGCAAAATTAGGACAACTTAATCTATGAAACCCCTTGTTGTAGCGCAGGCTTTCCAGTGAACTTTTCACAGACATTCACAAATCCAAATGTGCTGATGATCATTTTAATTCTATTGATTTATAAATGTGTGAAATGGATAGGCTGAATAAACTAGTCGACCCCCTGTATTCGCGGGGTTAGGGACCACAACCACCTGTGATAAGTTGAAATCTGCGGTAAGTTGGAACCTCCTCTAAAAATGCTTATAATTGCCTATTTTAATAGTTCAAACACCAAACATATCTTAAACTATTATCCTAAAACACTTTAATGTCATTTAAAAGTCATCTTACAACATTACTGTACCCTTAAAAATACTGTATATGGCTTACAGCTATGTGTGAACACCCTACAAATGTTGCTATACTCTTACCATGACGAAAACTAATCAAGTTATTCCCTTACGTATTCAGGCACACACATTTTCTTTCATACAGTATTCAAGCCTTAATGTTTTCTTTTAACGTAGATAGGGGTGACATTGATACATTAAGTACTGTACTTAAATACAGCATTTAAATATGCACTGAAAAAAAAATATATGAAATATGTAATGAGAAGTTTAAGATTATGTAAATCATATGGGCACTTACCAGTGGTGAATGTTGATTGAAGATGGTGAGGAATTAGCTGTGCAGTCTGATGAAAGACAATGGAGATGTAACGAAACAGCAAAGCAGAGGAGTTACATCTCTGGGAGCACCTCTTCCCCTTCTTCAAGCACTTCTTCAGGGGTTTCGGGAGACTTTGAAGGGTCCATCTTCACCCGCTCAAGAAACGTGATAGATAGCTGCTGTTGCTGTTTCTCCATGCTGAGAACGACATTATTATAGGACACCACGAATGCATCAAGGGTACTTGTGAACTTTATGGACTTCCTTGACCATCCTTGTAAGTCAGGACAGACGTTCCAAAGAAATGCTCTTATCCTCCTGCTCATCCCTAGAACCTGGTGTGTCTTCTTCCTTGCTGGCAAACTTCGTCAGCTCTCCCAAATCCTGGTCCGTCAGAGGGTGAGAGTGGGCATCAGTGAGGGTGCCGACTTAATCCTTGGTGATGTCATCAAAGCCTTCTCCACCAAGCATCCTCACCAACTGGATTGCGTTATCAATGGCCGAATGTTGAATCTTCAGGAGAGAAGCCCTTATAATCGTGAACACACTTTGGCCACAACTTCTTTCAGCACGTACTAAAGCTTTGAATGAACCAGTTAGACGTAAGGACTTTGGTGACCCAGGCCTTGGGGTTGTGCATCTAAAACACAGGCAGCAACTGCTTGTTCTTAGTCTTGAGGGCCCTGGGGTTTGCAGCCTTACAAATGAGGCCTGGTTTCAGCATGTCAGCAGCATTGCCACACATGAGGGCAGCTTCTTTTATTGGCATTCAATCATTTGCTGATGAATAAACATTTTTGAGGCTAAATAATTATAACAAATTTGCAGGTGCACTGGTAAATATTCTAACAAAAAAAAAATCTTTTTGATGGAAACACTATACGTTGTGAGTCTAAAGCAATACCAGTTCAACAAATATAACTGGATTCAAACTAGTGCCGCAGTGAATTGCACAATTATTTCGACATATTCTAGAAGTCATTTTGTGTAAGGAGTGTAAAAATCTCAAGGTCTTTAAAAATTTTTGTACATAAACAAATGGGAAGAATGTTTTGTATATATAACTTAGAATCGCTAAACCTAACTTCATAATGAAGTGCACAAGAACAACACAATACAGTATTCAATATCTTTATTTTCATATAATTCATTTCATTCAAATTATAAAAGTGCAAAAGCCTTTGCATTACATACAGTATCTTGAAAAACATACTACAACAGTAATGTTTGAACAGCATCCACCCTCACTCTAAAAGATTACAATACAATATATGACTTACAACAGCATTAGCAATATATGTCCTTCAAAGACAAATTATTTCATAAAACTGTAGATAAACTAAATTACAAGAAATTCATTTACAACTTTGCTTTTTACAATCTATGAAGAAGATGGAGCTGATAAATACTGTTAATTACAAACCTACAGAAATGAAATTGTACTTTGCAGCAAAAATGTGCCCTTCTATAAATTTCCACATTTTTTTAAGTGAAGAGGGAAAAAAAAGCTCAAAACACTCCAATTTGACATACTCTTTAGAAGCATCATGCCTGACTAGGAGTACATCATTGTAACAAATTTTATGGTAAAATTTGCTGCTAATTTCATTAAGGAAATGAAAATTAAGTCACAACAAAACCTAGATAAATATATACAGATGCTCCCCAGTTACGATGATCTGTTTTACAATACTTTGATTTCACAATGGCAATAGTGATGATACACATTCAGCAGAAACTGTGTCCCTTAATTTGGATTTTATCCCCAACAAGCAATACTTGATATGATACTCTCTTGTGGCTGGGCACCCTGGCATCAGCAGCACTCGTCTCCCAGTCTACCACACAGTTGTCAGAGAATACAACTACAGTAATATGACACAGTGTTCCATGTTATTATTATATTTTTAAAACTTCCTGTACCTGTGCGGTATTTTTATAAATTCATCGTGTCTGTGCATTTCTCGCTACTGGTAAGAAGAAAAGGAAGATAATTACTCTGGAGGAGAAACTTAATTTAATTGCAACACACAAAGGCAGCATGCCTGTAATGGATATCACCCACGAACATATACAGTACTTATGTAATCAACGATCTCGGCCATCTTAAAGGATAAGTAGTAGATTATTGATGGTGTGAAATCTTCAGCACTGCTTAAATCCACTGGGTCAATCAATGAGATGTAGAAATAACTTGATACTTAGATGGGAGAAAAGAGACAAGAATATGCTGCTCAGCTTACTGACGATCAGGCCACGTTAATGGTGGGTACTCATTGAATTACTGTTTTTCATTCTCAGTACTTATTCAGCAAATTTTATGGTACTGTATATTCAACGCTTCATCATAAAACATATTTTGTGTTGATGATTTTACGAAACTGTAAACTAATGTAAGAGTTCTATGCATATTTTAGGGTAAGCTGGGATAGGCTAGGCTATGATGTTTGTAAAGTTAGTTGTATCAAAATACATTTTCTGCTTATATTTTTGCCTCATGATAAGTTCTTCTAACAGTGACTCCATTGTAACTCTGGGAGCATCTGTACATGTAATGTTAAATGTAAAATGGGTTGAGCTATTTTCCATACAAAAATATATGTATTCATCTGCTCCATAAAACAAAAACAACTAAAATCACAGCCATATATAAAGATAACAAATATTATCTGAAAATAAATACAAACTATATACAACATAAAGGTGACAATAACTGATGATGAAAATTAACCTTAGAATACTAACTTAATGCACAAAACAACGTTGGAAAACTCTTACTTTTTAAAGAAAATAAACCATGATACACTAAAACTTCACACAACAAAATTTACAGTAGGCAAATTCCCTCTCTCCAATACTGCATTTATATAAACTTTTACATAATTTTGTACTATCCTATGAACATGCAACACGCATGTCACTAATTACAGTACCAAACCAATTTCAGAGACAGTTAAAAACTAACAATGAGTAACACTTTACAATTACCTTGTAACTCTCACTGCATGTACAATGTCTCACAAACCTTGCACCTCATAAAATATTATGTACAATTTAAAGGTAAAGCTCAGTGCAGCTCCACAACATTATACATACAGCCTTCGAGATGCAGTTATAACTCATTGGATAAAATTGAAAATCAAACAGATTCAATCTGAGATCATACTGCTTTGGAACAGGACATTCGAATAACAGAAGTGAAAAACTATGATGAAGGAAATTCTCTACCTATACAATGGAGAATAGCCCATTTTATTACTTACAAGTTACACTTTAGTGAAACTAAAAAAAAAAAAAAAAAAAGGCTCCCAGCAACTATTGCATTTCATATGTGCAAACATATTACAGTGCTTTCACAAGTCAAAGGCTGTAGATAAAGTATCAAATGACTAATTATAATTAGCAAAGCAGTGACATTTCCTGAATAAGAAATACGTAGTACTTTTACTTTCCCCCCAGAGATATGTACCAACTGTAAAGACAGAAAGGAGAAATGAGCCGTCATAAAAGGTTTGTTCCTCTGAAATAAAAAAAAAATTGTAAACAAAATTTTAAAATCTACTGCCTTTCCTAACAGCAATTATTTATTTGGGAAGATAGTGACTGACCAACCAACTAAACATCACCACCTTATACATCATGCAATAAGACAAAATAAATAATAGTTCTCATCAAGATTATGCATAGAACAGTAATCCCAGTGGGCAAGTTTGAAGAGGGATTCACCTAAAAAAGTTTCAGTCTTCAGAATCCCTATCACTAAGCCATAAAAGAAGCGTTGCAAACTATATTCACTAACCATAAACTCAAGATACCAGGGATGATTGTGGAGACTTGGCTGATAGCAACATGCTCCTGAGTAAATTGACAGATGAAGGGGTTAGTGAACCATATGCCACCCTCTGCCCATGGTTTTATCAATACAGCTTTTATTTAACAAACATACAATAATAATTTATACAGGCTCTCATATCCTGAACCATGTCTTTTGTATAGACATGAACTGAATTCGACAGCTGCTTCTTTAATATCTGATGGTTCCTTATCTCTGTATAAGTGCAGATCAAGCAAAAATAAGAAAATCTTCCTGATGACTGCACATCAAAAGTGAAGATAGTCCCATAAATATCATAATGAGCCTCTGTCACAGCATAATTACTAGGTTTGCTGGTGTCCATTGTCAGGGAACCAATTATCTACCAAGGATGACAGCAAGTTTTTGCTATGTAGATGTGCTCTTGAAAACACCTCAGACTGAACAAAACTAGTGCCACTTACTATAAGCCTGCCAGGACATTGCAAATCTACTGAGATAAACCTAGTCTCTCCCTTCTCTAGCCCCATGATAATATTAGTAGGTATTACGGCTAGCTCTCCACTGATCAAGTTAGCAAGTTTCCACTTTGGTCAGAAATTATACCCTATCCTGAAGCCAATAAAGGCTGTGAAAATGTGCCGCAATTAGTACCTCTGACATACATGCACCAAGACTTATACACAAGATGACAAAATCAGTCAGAAATATACCAGGGTAGTCCCAAGGAGTTCAGGCCATACCATCTCCTCACTTGGTACTGGAACTTCAAATTGAAGTTACTAGATTTCACTAATTACCTCAGAAACATTCTGCAATTAGAACACAATATGAGGTTCTTGAGGTCCATATACTATGCAGGGCCAACAATCTTAGACTCAAAAAAAATTTTAACAAGTAATTCCAAATATCATTGCTTCCTCTGGAACTCCTGGGAATACTAACCTAAAGTTATTTAGTTATACTTAGACCACTAGATCAAAACTGGAATGTGCAGAAGTAACAGAAGTAAAATTTTTGTTTCGTTATAACTTCACTTCCAAAACATCAATACACAACACAAAATACCAAATGCCTATACATCAAAAATGGAAAAATGATAAAAAATGTGTATAAACATACTCATAGTAATTGTAATTATGTTGATAAACATTAATAAATTCAGGAGTACATTTTGTGTAATGGATAATACAGAAGAGAAATGGATACAATGAAAGAATGAAATTTTATCTGGAAATGGATACAATGAAAGGATGAAATTTTATTTAAACACAAGATCAGATGAGAAGTGTATAGTAAACTACTGCCTTCAATCAAACAAATAAGTGTACAAAAAAGTGTAATAGCATGTAAGACAAAGCTTTGCTTGAGGGATGTCCAAATTATCCTCTAACTACACCTTTACTCAGTACAATTACCAGTATGACTCAAACATCTGCCTATGACAGTGTAATGGCATCAGTAACTTACAGGCTGTAATTCGTAAGAACATATACAAACTGAATGCATAATTTCTGCTCTTCAATTACTGTGCTGTGTTATTTAACTCTAAACTTCATCCATACACTTTGTATGGACTTGCTATGTAAATGCAATCCTTACAGCTACAAAAATAAAAATAACTTGATTTTCTCATTTTATGTAATATAGCATTAGATACTTTGCTGCAGAAGGTACTAGGAAACTGTGGAATTAAACAGGATTTCTAATCCAAACAAATAGAACTAGAACATGAACTAAGTTGTTCATACGTCTACAATAAATTCCATATAAATACTAACATGGTATGATTATTCACATCTGGGTCTACCACCAACCTATATCCAATGTATATGGATATAACTGTACAGTAATTCATCACATGAGAAGTAGATTCATTATTATTTATTTTGCATAAAAATTCAGTCTTTATTTTGGTAAAACTTAACAAAAAAAACTTTAGCTACAGTATAGTGCTTGAAACTATACATTATACTCCTTACTACTTAGCAGGTTCACTACTTTTTGGAAAGAAAGGGCGAACTTTTGCACGCGCATTTCGCCTTTCCTGGCGATGAGAGGTAGTTGTGTCCGGTGCGGGATGAGAAGCATTACTTCCACCAGCTCTCAGATGAGGTGGAACAACCTCTTCTGAGACATGCACAAGTCTAGTGTGAATAACCTCACAATCTATCTGCATCATAGCAATGTGTGCCTCAGGCGGAGCTAGCGATTCATTCATAGCCCGAAGTGTAGGCATCAAAAGAGACATTCTTGGGCGAGCAGAATCATTACGAGCTGTAGCAGGAACTAAGAGATGATCAGGAGAAAACGATACCACATAGTATGTGTCGTCCCGACGCTGAATTGCCTCCAGGAAGGAACTGAGGCGAGGCATTGTTGCCATAACAGAAGTGCTTTCTTCACTGCTGTAAGTAAAAATCAACACACATTTCCTTACTGTCACAGATACAACAACCGAAAAAAAATATCTTGACAAAAAACCCAAAATATGTAAAACATCAAACAATATTCTTCTAATGAAAAATTACCAGTTTACAAATAAATTTCAATTAACATCAAGAATTCATTCTTTAAGAGACTGAATTGAAAAGCATACCTTGTAGATGGTTCAACTTGAAGCATTTCTGGATGTACATAACGATAAAGTTTTGGTGAAAGCTTAATGTTAGCAGGTGGAGCTAACGCCCTCCAATTACTGCTAAGAGATTCTGGCTTTGCTCCAGCACTACTTTCATATTTTGCAGCAACACTTCTTCCAACTTTTGTCTTCGGATGGGATGTAGGGACTCTATCTTTTTTCTTATCTAATTTTGATGCCTCAAGCTTATTCTCAAATAATCCACGAAGTTCTGTCTCTAACCTGAAATTACAGTTTAATCCTTTGATGTATATTTTATTTAATCAAATATAAATAAAACAAAAATCTAAGTCTTTTCAAGTCTACACTAATGCTGGAGATGGAAGCAAGCACATTCCAAGTATGTGGAATAACTATGCAGTACTAAATCGACAGTGAGTTTTTTACTGCATGATCTGCAAAGAGTATCAATAACCATAAATTTTTCTTATCTAAAGATCCATTGGTTTTATTCAATCTTCTGCACCTAATGTAGAATCACTGTTATCATTATCATTAAGAGGGAGAGACAGAGTAAGCTTTCGCAACTGTTTTTGCCTTTAAAGCCCAATGTCACTTCATAAGTCATGGAATGTTAAGAGTGTAAGTATCCAACCATAAGAAAGGTTACTTGCATAATAGCTTCCTACATCCTATATGGAATAGCTGCATCTAAGATTCTATACAAAGAAATTTACTAATGGTCACCATATTGTAGGTTACCAAATTTCAATAATGAGTGAACTATAACTTACAAAACCACAATCCATTACAGTACTTGCTTATAATATCTTTTGTATGATTAACCACAGTTACAGAGGTCCCTGCGTCAAAAATTTTGTCCTCTCTAAACCTTTCTTTTCAAGTTTTTAAGTGCAAAAAGCAACAAGAAACGGGTTTCTGAATACTTCTAATTACTCGTAGAAAATCTTCGAACATATACCTTAAACTTTCAGATGCATTAATGTACATTGGGCACATGTATGATGCATTTGATCCAAACTGTGATGAAACTCCTTCATCAGCAGTTGCAACATTGTCTTCAGACCATAGAAGGGATCTATGTTTGAATCCAGATGTAATACTCGATGGCTCACTGCCTTGCATCATAGTCTTCAGAGATGTCAACCTTGATCCACTACTTAAGAGAATACCCCTGGAAGATCAAATAAAAATATTAATATGTAACCCATAAAGAAGTGGAATTCATGCACACAGGACTGAGTTGCAAAAAATGCCACCTCACATCTGAATGCAAGTAATACACTTAAGATATGACTTTATATGAAAATGCTACTATAAAAATGTCCTCCCTATCACACACACAGTAAAAGTGATAAAAGTTCAAAATTCTAATTACTTTCATTTTTCAAGTCTCACAGTGAAATTCTGACAATTTTTGAAAATAAATAAAACAAAATAAACAGTCTTGATTTTCTATATAAAGTATAACAGACTTTGTCTAAAAAACCAAAGTCATTACTATTTTGTAATTCAAAGACATATGTTTATCAGAAAACTGTTCCAGAAAAGAGTGAGGTATTTAAATGGTGAAACTCATGATCTGTGGACTATCCAGGCTGGGAACAGCTGCATTTTCACACGTTTGTTTAATTCATGTTCAAATCATCATTTCAATAAGACAGTACAATGGGAGGATGGAGAGAGATCCTTGAGTAAAAATATTAGTTCATAATTATTAAAAATAAAACAGGTTTTGACGTAGGAAAAACCTATTTTTGGTAGTCGCTGTTCTCAAGGAATTACCCTTCATGGTCTACCAGAGCTCCATGGGTGACCAAGCTAATGACAAAGAATTCTCTTATAGCTGGTCTTGCAGCCGGGTGTTGTTTCATAGTGATAAACGCTGTAACACTTGATGAAGTACTGTATATAATGGACTCCAAGATAAGGGAGCACTTTCCCAAATCTTTACAGTGAGGCTGTATATCCAGGTTCTTCCATCGTCAAAATCTGCCTAGAAGTAGTGATTAATGCTCATGCATAGTCTGCCACAGTGTCAACAACAGTCCCAACGTGGAGACCAAGAAGCATTACTTTCTGCTGGTCAATGCAGGTTGATCCCTTGCCCAAAGTAACAAATCCTGAGCATATTTGTCGTAAAATATTTACGTAAATTTACTGAGATAGGGAAATGCAGTAACTTTTTTGGATTTATACATGTTTTTTCTAATATTTCTTTGCAAAATTACAACTATAACTGAATCATATCATAAAAGTTAAGAACTAACACCAACAGTAATCCCTGGGTATATTTATGAGCAAATAAATAAAAAGATATCATGGCAGAGAGAGGGATGGAGCACGACATTCCCCCTCCAAGTCAGGAACAATACTGAGGTTCCCAAGACACCCACAATTGAGCTTAGCTGAATTCTTTAGTTACCAAAATTCATTTATGGGTCATTGAAGTATTGGAAGCTCTTTCTCGCTCGATGCAGACAAATCGTATGGCGCATAATATTAATCCTCCTCAGAGGGGATCCATCCACCACCCAAAACCTGTTTTAGATCCTCTATTGAGGGGATCTGTCCATTAAGGGTTAAGTGTAAGGCTTATAACAAAAATTTTTTTTACTAATATGTAGTCTTTTAGCTAGGCTACCAGTTTATTTTGCCCCGATATTGTTGTCATCTGATCCCAGGGTCCTTGGTCTAAGCTAGGCCACTCAAGGATACGTAATCCTAAGTTATAAGCTAGGCCACTTAAGGATACGTAATCCTAGGTTATAGGCTACAGACATTATCGACTATTAATCTAGCCTAAATTATTCTCTCTTACTGCCTAGATTATTGTAGACATCATATAATGTGAAAGGATTTTCTATCTTAATGATTAGTTGTGGAACATTTCTCTTAGTTAAAACATTTAGTTAGAATGACAAATTAAAACAATTTGCGCTTTATGAGCTAGTAATCAATGATGCGCAAGTACTGACCACTGATGGCAAGAAATGCCGGGTTCTGGCTTTTCACACAATATTAATTCCAAAAGTTTAAAACTACAATTTTAAACTAATTTTTATGTTTTCATGATCCTCGCTAATGAAATTGGAGAAAAATTTTGAATTTTTTCAGAGCACTGTAAAAATAAACTTCACTGCATTGACCAAGGGAGTAATGCTTCTTGGCCTCCACATCAGGTCTGTTGTTGACACTACGCCAGACTACGCATGTGCATTAATCACTTCTTCTTCTAAGCAGGTTTTGACAATGGAAGAACCCGGGTTACAGCCTGGCTGTAAAGATTTGGGAAAGTGCCCCCTTATCTTTGAGTCCATTATATACTCCATCAAATGTAACAGTGTTTATCACTATGACCAAACACCTGGCTGCGAGACCAGCTATAAGAGAATTCTTTGACATTAGTTTGGTTACCCATGGAGCTCTGGTAGACCATGGAGGGTAACTCTTTGAAGACGAAACAAGCAACTACACTATCAAAAAAGAGGGCATGGGAAAACTTTAAGTTAAGAATGAGAATTCAAAAAATGTTTAAAAACACTAAAAGTAGGTCAGATACAGGCATAAAGGAACCTAACTCTGATAAACCTAGAGTCTTACTGGAAATGGTACATGAAACTTACTTGATAACACCTTAAATACGAAATGAAATAATGTACAATAAATTTTAAGATGATATTAGATTAAGTAACAGTTTCTTATCTTAGATTAAGTAACAGTTTCTTAAAAAGAAAGAATGGAATGTCTTTCTGATCTTGTATTATTAACTTCAGTCTTACTAAATACTGGTTTCACATGATAGTAAACTACAGGTATGCTTTGACGAAGCCTCAAAACTAACAGTTTTAGTAAAACTGTCTACTTTCTCCCTGTTCCAAACAAATACACTAGTGGAATTTCTGTCTCCTTAAAAACCTTGCTAATACTGAATTAAAATTTAACAATACAACAAAATTAATCAGTATCATAAAATAAAATCTCATAAGAGAACAATGTACAACTAATCATATGGTTTTCCTAAAACGGTTACTTTTCCAAAGCATCATGTCCTTCACTTTATACACCCATACTCACGTTAATGGCCCTAAATTAAGTGATAAAAGGAAGATGAGAGCAAATAAAGCTGTAGTGGTCTTTCTGCTTGGATTTCTACCAACAGCTTGCCTTAAAGAGGTACACTCTGATTCAAGAGTAGCAATTCTCTGTTGAAGGCGGATATTTTCCTGAAAAAAAAAAAAAAAAAAAAGATTCAGTGCATCAGTTCATTACAAAATGAATCTTTACATGCTTCTTAACCAAAATGTAAACCAAAGAAATATCGACTTCAATAATGTCTAGACCTTGAATAAGAAATTCCAGTAAAGTATAAACAGTAGATGATTTTCCAAAGTCCAAAAGGATATACAAATTTTTATAATTTAGCCACTGCTCAACCTTAAAGGAGTTACATAACTGGTCCCACTGGAGTTCCATAAGACACAGTGCCTAATATCAAGAATGCTCTCATAACCAGTCTGGGCCAGAATACAGTAGTTCTATTGTTAGTACAGTAATGGAACGTACATGGAGTCAAGGAAGGAAGGTCTTTATCCTGTGTGGCTACCTGAGGATTGTGATTCACCCACCTTCTTCAGATATGGCATCAATTGTAGGGATATGCCAAGAATGTAAAGCCAATGCCTTTTTCAGCTTTTTCTAGTAAAAATGCCACATAGTTTTTCGTTATGTTCCCGTCTCATGTTAAAATATATATTTTCTTTTGCTCCCTTGGTATCTCTTATTTTCATTGTTACCATTATCTTCATGACTGTCTGACTGAATGAATCTCTTATTGCATACTTAATAATAATACATGTAGTCCTTGAGTTATGATGCTTCGAGTTGCAATATTTCGAAGTTATGATGGTGATCCCAATATGACAAATATTCAAATCTAACACGGTGGGCACAGACAACAGCGTATGGTACAATACATTGCCCCCGAGAGGCTGGGATGTCTGCATCTCTCGCCCAGACCTATTCCTCATTCGCGCTCGCCGTCTACAGAGTAAAGTTGGGTCAGTGTAGTTTGTGCTTTTTTTCCAGTTTTGGACTTTAAAATGCAAACTTGTCTAAGATCAGCACGTCTTCCAAATGTCCAAGTAAATCTGTTGGTGGTGCAAAGAAGAAGAGGCATTCCACCACTTTAGAGCAGAAAATTAAAATTATCAACCAGCATGCCATGGGAAAGCAGCCACGACCATCACACAAAAATTCCTCTTGGCCAATAGATAGGTCATGGGTTGGGGGATCACTTTTGCAGGGTAGGGAAGAGAACATTTTGGTCAATACTGTAGGGGACAACCTGAATGGTAATACTCACTTCCTAAATTGGGAGAGATTCAGCAAGGTTAAAAAGGTCTATAGGGCCACAGCGTGGATCCTATGATTTTTGAATAATTGTATGAGTTCAACCAGTATGAAGAGGCATGGTGAATTGACCTTGGAAGAATTCCAAGAGGCAAAGAATAAGACCATTGCCATCATACAGAGGGAATTTGTAGCGGCATTATATGAGTTTGAGTCTATACTGCAATACTGTCTTCTTTTCTAATGTTTTTGACCCTGTATATTGACTGTTAATTTTATTTTCCAAGTTACATTATTATTTTGATTTTGATTATTGTGTTATGGTTTTGCACACAATTTTTTGGCTAGAACATTAAACTCTTTAATTTCTAGTTCCAATATAGCTTCCCTTATGGACATATCAGTTCTATCTTGAAGTACTGTAGTTCTGTGTTGTTACTAGAATGAGCACACCCTTTGGGCTTTGCATGGTGCTTCTGACAACAGTTTAAGCATGGTTCACCATGGTTCCACTTTGCTGAGTGATAATTTTATTCATTGTCTCCACAACTGGAGTTTCTGTGGAATTTTTGCACTGTAAAGATTTGAGTACATAAGGTCTTATTCTCTGTTTTGATAAAAAATGGCAAATTTTAAATCAATTTGTATTTTGCATTACTAACAAACCTGCGGTCTTAACATAAGGGAAAATTCTCTAGCACCTCCTAGAGTCTGGTTAAAAAATTACATGGAATTCGGTGGCATCGGGAGCTACCCAAGATGGCGGTAAGAGGAGGGGTAGCCGACCTACCTTAACTCATCTCAGGTCCATTGCGTCAGTTTCCTCTAGCCCAGGTAAAATATGAGAGGTGGCTTGAAGTGGGCAATATTGTATATGTTAAGACTGCTGGTTTGTTAGTTATGAAAAATACAAATTGATTTAAAATTTGTCATTTGTTCATATACGGAGCAAACCTTTGGTCTAACATAAGGGAGACTCACTATTGGGGGGTGGAAAGAGAAAGCCTCAGAACCGACTGGAGGTTCGGCTCACCTGGGCTCACTTTCTGGCCAAAGTAGGACATAGGAAGGAGCCATATGCCTCTGAACTGTAAGGTAAAAGGTACTTGTCAGCCAGATATCTGGGTTAAGAGACAATGTGAACTCCTGCTACACTGTGTCTTGTAGGAAAACAAAACTGTTGGAGAAAAAAACTGTTAGCCACCAACCTTGTCATCATTTCCTCTCTCCCCTTGTAAGAGAGAAGATAGATCATTTCTCTCCACTGCCCAAAAGGAGAAAAAAGAAAGAGAAAGGAAGAAGACCAGTCATCTCATTCACTCTCACTTTCAAACCAGCATCTTAGGTAAGATACAAACTGTCCTGCTAGGGGCGGGGCACTGGATGAACACAATCTGTTGAGCAGCCACCACCGGACCCAAGAAAAAAAAGTGCCCAAGGACCTGTGGGCAACTCCCACAGATAGAAGGATGTGAAGGTGGTTTGGCGTAGCCATGTACCAGCCTTTAAGATCCTTTGAACTGACAGGTTCCTTTTGAAAGTGATGGAAGGGAGGATTCTTTATTATTTTTATGCTTGGAATATAATGTCACAATCTTGAAAACTATTGTGCAATATGAGTGTTCCTTGCACACTAATCATTGTGCCTTGTTTCAATAACTCTAGAGTTATCTATGAATTATATTGTAAGATAATATTCAGATTGATTCTGGTACTGTAGGTGCTTTGATTAACTCTGTTTTGTTTTCGTCTAAGTCATTTAAGTAGTTGAATGTCTATTTAACAAGAAGTTTTGAAGTCTGCATAATAATATTAGATTTTCACTTTCTAGTACAGGTATCAAGAACATCAACACTAAATTCTGAACTAATGCCAACTAGCCAGCCAAACAAACATGAAACTACTGAAAAAACACGAGACAAACTTAAAATCAATTTAGTGAAAGGAATTACGGGAAGAGAAAACTTCTATGTCTTTAATGAGAAAATATTTTACACAAATAAAAAGACTAATAGGGACATAATGAGTGAGGGCCAACAAGTTTCTGCAAAGTGCAAATTATACAAAAAAAGTGATAATGTGGTGTGAAATGGTGGTAAAAATTTTACGAAGGATTAGTGAACCAGGCAATAGAACACATTAGTTAGGTAGACCATACTGATTAATTAATTGTTAATATAATTATTACCTACTGTGAAAATTTCAATGGTTAGAACTTTGTATGAATGTACACTTCAATAAAATAATCAACTTTTAATACTGTAATCAAGCTGACTCTATAATGTAGTTTGAGTATAGGTAATTTCTAGAATGTCTTAGCTCAAAGAATACTTAAAACAATTCTAAAAACGGGTCAATATACTAAACAATTTACAGAAATTGCTGTCACTGAAGAAAATGTAGTTTGCAAGCACAAGATATAATTTTTCTTACCTCTTTTAATTTTTGGTTTTCATTTTTAAGTGCACTGATGTTTGTTTCAAGAGCAGTAACATATTCTTTCTTCTTCTTTCTGGATAAACTTGCAGACTCTCTATTTTTTATCATTCGCTGCTGTCTCTTGAGAGCTTTCAACTGTGGAAACATTGAGGAACAATTAAACCATATTATATCATTCTAAAATAATTATCAACTTTACAAACAAAAAATTATCCAAATACAGTATGCACAAGACCCTCGGGGGATGGGAACTGCAAGACCTATCTACGTACTGCAATCTTATTCCATTAATACACACTATCTCATCTCAGGGGTAAACTTGTACAGCAAGTCTTCTACACATGAACATTCTAGTCGTGAACTTTCATGCATATTCTTAACAGCTCAAATCAGTACACAGTGAGATCAGCTGACTTAAACAATGAAAATAAAAAAAAGAACTCTCAACTGTTATTTGTTAAAATGCATCCATAATCAATAAGAAAAAATTTTAAAAATCTTTAAAAAGCATTTTATTTTTCTTGCTAATTAACAAAGAAATATGTCTAAAGTACGAATGAGAGAGAGGTCTGCATCCATACATATTCTTGATATGTAATGTTGAACAGTGAGATCAGCTTATGGTGGAAAGTAATGAAAATAAAAAAAAAACAACTTGGCTGCTGAATGTTAAAATGCACCAGAAATTAACCGTAAAAAAATACAATCACTCTCTTAAAAGCCTTTTTGCCTAACTTCTATTCTAATTTACAAAAATTTACCTGCAGTATAAATGAGAGAGAAGTGTGCATACATACATATTCTTGACATGTGGTGGTAAACAATGAGATTAGCCAACAAAAAATGGAAATAAAAAACTCTAAATTGTTATGTTATTAAAAAGCAACCATCAATAACAAAAATCAAATAACTCTCTTAAAAGCATTTTCTTGTTTACAAATAGCTTTGCATACATAAATGTTCTCGGCAGGAGCTGAAGGGGGATGCAGTCATCACCTGACAAATGGAAATGACTGGCTGTTTCGTAAGTGTAGCATTACCAGGTGAATATGGGACTCACAAGACATGTATTTCATCCCTTTTATTGCCAGTTTTCAAGGGGAGAATAAAGATTTTTGTGTATTATATACTGCACCTTACTTGATGTACAAAGATGAAATCGTCTTTGTAGAAAACCTTATTACCTTACAGTGTTATGTGATGCAGGCTAACTAAAATGGTGGCTGCCTAAGTTAACTTTGTTGGACTAAACTCAGTTTCACATATTTCACTGAACTTTACTTCTTGTACAAAGACAAAACTTTACTACTTTGTAGTGATATAAGCTGAAGAAATTTATAACATTTGAAGCCTAGGCTGACTTTGCTAAACTAGAGAACAAATTCAACTTCCAAACAAGCCCTTGGAATGAAAATCATTCGTTTACGGAAGAATTACTGTACTTACTTTACCACTCTACTGTAATTGTATCTGTACCTTCAACATGACTTAAAAATTTCATTCTACTGTACAGTATATTTTTCCCTTGCATGGACACAACCAGGGATGAAAATGTTCACTCCACTGTATAATCAAAATAAAAACAACAGGGAATTAAAAGTATGTTATTTAAGATACACTAACACTGACTGACTATCTCTCTCTGCACATGTTCGCGTTAATGCATGCATTATACTCTTAACTTCTGAAGTGCATTGCAACATTGAAGATGTTTCCACAATATCAGAAGTGGTCCAGTGACTGTATGTATGTATGCATGCCTGACATTTGGGCCATGTGGCACGGCGATGAGGCCAGGGATGCCATTTAGTCCCATAAATTATTCCAATGGGAATGAAATACAAAACAAACGAGTAAAAAATGCGCTGAAGTTTCTTCGGCGCAATTGAGTTTTCTGTACAGCCGCTACAGAGTGTAATCAAGGCCGCTGAAAACAGAGCTATCTTTCAGTGTTCTCATTATAATGCTGTATGAGCCGTGGCTTATGAAACTTTAACCACGGCCTGGTGGTGGCCTATCCTATATCGCTGCCAGAAGAACGATTATGGCTAACTTTAACCTTAAATAAAATAAAAAACTACTGAGGCTAGAGGGCTGCAATTTGGTATGTTTGATGACTGGCAGGTGGATGATCAACATACCAATTTGCAGCCCTCTAGCCTCAGTAGTTTTTAAGATCTGAACGCGGACAGAAAAAGTGCGGACAGAAAAACGGGCAGAGTAAAGTGCGGATGGGCAAAGTCGGCACATTAGTTTTCTTTTACAGAAAACTAAAATGCAAGTTACAATACCTATGCTACAATGAGGAAAACACTCAATAATATCTAGGAACACAAGTGCACACATCCTCCCCTCCCTCCCTCCCTCTTCCTCCCTTCTGTGTAAAAATAATCAAAAGTAAATACAGGTGATATACACTAGTAACGATTACAAGAAAATTACATGTAATAAGTTAAACATGACATGTTCAGGACTCACTAAAATCTAACAATAAGGTCTGGGAGCCCTTCATTTGATAAATACAGAGAATACCTGCTGTAAGGCATACTTATACTGTAATAAGAGAAAGCTCTAAAAGATCCATTTTAGTCAAAATCTTGAAAATAATCTACAGCCTGTGAAAGCTTCTTCTAGGAAACCCAGCTAGTTAGCATCTCCAAATAATCAAATATCATAAGTATAAACAGGTATTCCTACTTACATCTGGAATATTACCCTGCTTCATTCCAGGTGTAAGAGCTGGAGCTAGTGGTGTCAATGGTGTTGTGGCTGGGGATGGATTTGTTAGCACCGTTGAAGCACTACCAATCTGTAAACATATACAACAGTAGCAACATGAGTGAAACAAACAACTGCATGATTTTAATATTCCACTTTAGAAAGAGTGCCATCATTTACAAGTAACATGACTACTAAAGGTTATACAGGTATAGGTGTCACAGAACAAACTATGCAACTTGCTGATTATTCACAAACTAGATTACCGAAAGCAAGTCCTCAACTAATAAAACTTTTACTGTTGCTCCTCCAACTAGTTTTCATACCTACAAAACCAAGTATCTTTGGTTTTCCACTAACCTGAGTTGTAAGGATGGAGGGAATAGGATTTGAAATAGCTGATGAGGTTGTCACTCTTGTGGGTGTTGGCGGAGGTTTCAGCTGAACAACCCTGGCACCCGTGGTAGGCAAACTTCTAGTAGTCATAACTGATGATTAAATTATTACCAATTAAAACTGAAATGATCTGAATAATGAATGAATGAATAAAAATACAGAAAAATATTGCATACAAACATTTGTTTGTATGCAATCTGTAAGGTAAAAAACATTTTACCAACCATAAAATAAGTAAGTACAAAGGGAAGTTGCATTAATTCCTGTTTTTAGCATGGGATAATTATGCTGTATTAAAATTTTCTTGTAGACACCTTTACCAGTTGTGGACTTTTGTCACTTAAAATTCATTAACTTTGAAAGTGTTTCCCTCTAGCTTTTTTTTTCTTGGTGGATACACATTTCTCCTTTGGACACCTAATATACACTGACTATTCATACATAAAGGAAAATTCATATCTGAACAGACTCAAAAGGAATTCTGGAACATACATACATACGTTAATAATGAATCACTTAAAAATAAAATCTAATGACTACTTCCTATGTAAAAACTATTCAAGTTTTACAAGATCCACAAATATTTCCCAACATATGCACATATTTGCAAAATACAATATCTTTTAACTGTAAAAAAGTGCAAATTTTTATAACCTTCATGGTTGTCATAGTGTCAAAAATAGCAATCATGGAGTCTAATTTTGCATCATCTATGAAAAATACAGTGACAACATACCTGATTTGGGTATAGTAATTTTCTGCCCATTGGAAGAATTAACAATGCTTATGACTTGAGGCTGTGATGTATTATTTGTGACAACCTTTGGTTGAATTTTCATGGTTTTGGTAATGCGACCTGCTTTTGTTGAGCCCTGAACTGTAGCACCTAAAACAAGAGAGTCACCATTGAAAAACATGAGTGATTTCAAAAGAATCTTAAGTAACACTCCTAATACAGTATTGCAAGCTTGAATAATGATGAATTATATAAATTTACTGTACACAACCAATATGACAGTTTTTCAGGTAATCTGTATTTTCCTGGATATATAAATCAGAGCCTCTTATGTAGAAGTACCCTTAAATACTAACTGGAAACAGTGGGTTACTGTTTGTTAAGAGGGATGAGAGGGAGAATGCTCCTCATCCACCTGCAGTCACCAAGCCCTTTTTCCTTCTGTCAGGGACAATGCAGGGTGGCTGAGATGGGAGCTATAATAAATGGCTGATTTGTATACAGTACCTATGGAAAATATATTTTTGAAATTTCTCATTTCTTCCTACAAGAATAAAAAATATTGCCTTTCATGTAGGAGTCTCACTCATTAGGTGAGAGGCTGTCTTTGTCACCTAAGTGGAAGATGTAAACCTACCCAAAACTTACATGGTCCAAGTTACTAGAGGGAACAAGGGGAGCAATGATTCCTGTAACTTCTTGCTTGGTCTGGCATAGGGATACCACAGCAGTGGGGCCCTAGGCCTATGACAGGGTGTAGAGCCTGGCTCAAAGAAGGAATGATCCAGTACCATGTAATAAACCCATAAGATATAAAAGTCAGAAGGGAGCTATATTTGGTGGATGGTTCTGAGTATAACCCTACCAACAGCCCCCAGTGCCATTGTAAAGAGGGAGGAGCAGAGAAAAATATATCTTAGAGACTTAGAGATGAAGCTCTAAGATAGGGAGCTCAATCATTTAGTAACCTTTATCATGGTCCAGTCCAACAGGTACTCTAGCCTTAGTTGCTGCTCTGCTAGGGGAGAAAATGGAAAAGAAAGGAGAGACCAGTCACTCTACATTCATACACTAGAAGAGAGGTGGGTGCCTAAACAACTTGTCCAGGAACCCGTGGGTGACATCCTCAGTTAGAATGCAGGGAAGGTTGTTTGAAGTTTCCAAATGAAATGTTTTGATAGTTCAAACACAATAAACCCTCTAAAAATGCTTATACCTGAGTATTGTAATAGTTTTATCACAGAAAGTGTATTTAGTCATGAAAATATGAAAATACAGTAATTAGTGAGTATTTCTCAGTGAAAAATACTCGGAATAGGTGAATTTTCTGTGAATAATGTGTAGATATGTTCCATAGAGAAATCCGTGAATCGGTGAGTCCGTGAATCGTGAGAACGTGAATATGGGGGGTTTACTGTACATTGTGTGTGGGGTCTCCCTACAGTAGCCATTCATCAAACACTTCCGTAATCACTGATATTATTTCAGAAATTATGATAAATCTGGATCCTGCTAGGATATGAATTATGCCTTGGTAATGGTTATAGAGCTAATCTTGATTCATTTCCTCCATACAGTAATTACAACTGATTTTAGAAGGGAACCTGAGAGTTGTCTCAACACATTATCCCAAATTGTTTATAAACAATTTTTTTTTTTGCAATTTTTTGGGGTTTTGCTGCAAAACCTGAGAAGCTGTAATGAAAGTATTTAGCAAAAAAATTTATATCATATAGTAATACAGTATATAAAACCAAATTTATGTAACACAAATAAAATTCTTGAAACTGAATTCATTTTTAACACTCACCATTCCTAGTTGTTACAGTTAGGACTTTGATGGGTTGAGACATTTGATTTGTTGAACTCTTTATTACCCCTTGATTTATTCGTGACGAAGGCTGAGACAACATGATAGTGGTTGAAGAACTAACTGGTGATGGCGGCTGTGGACTGTTGGGAGGGGAACCCTCATTCTGTGGCGGTGTTACTGGAGGAGTTATTAGGGCCTGGAAAAATAACCATACATACAGTATATATATAATATATATATATATATATATATAAAGTAATTTTCAAGATCAGAAAAGGCTTTCTAAATACAACAAAAAGCCCAGAGAAGTGTGCATGTGCAGCACTTCGGGCATAATCAAAACATAAGGTAAATAACAAAATCTTATATGCAATCAATTTTACGCGTAAATCTGTATAATCTAGAGGGGATACCAAAGAAAGTGTATAAGAAATGAGAGAAAGAAGTAAGAAATTACAAAATTAATTATTAACATAACAGTACATAACAGGCATCACTTATGCTTAATACAGTTTTCGAGGAAATACCACATGGATGGGGGCCTGGGATTAGACCCATATAATGCTTTATGATATATACATTATGTTGAACCTTTTGCTCAAAATTGACAGTTTTAGTGGTAAACATCCTTGAATATACAGCACTAGTGAAACTAATTTTCCTCCTAATTGGATTATATCATAACATTTACCATATTTTTACTGCTTTTTTATATGATTAACTTAAAATCAACTTTAGGGCTGTCTTTGAATTGGCTGACTAGAGGGCTTTTCTATACTGTATAAGGTTCGTAACTTAGGTACTGGAAGCTACACCTTTCAGTTTTTCAAGTGACCACCAGCAGTGTTGTTTTTAGATGTTTTTAGTAAGCTTTGACTCCTGTGCCTGCCAAGATCCAAGGTGATGATGATGGCCTTTCCTAGTTTTTAGTCTCCACTACCAATGTAGCTCTTGACACTGATAATTAAATACAGCAGTGCCTGATTACTGTAGTGGAATATGCAGATGATGCAACTCTTTGGTGCAGTTGTTTGTTACTTCACAATGGAAAATGAAGAGGCTGTAAGATTGAAGCGAGACCTGAGAATCTCATACAGTCAACAGTGTAAGAGACTGAACCTGGCAAACAGATTCTGTTAAACAACTTACCTTATACTGTCCCTCTACTATATGAATTTCTGTGTACAACTAACCCTCTATCAATGCACACTGGACTACATTTTGTTACCTCTGATTCCAAGCTTTTCTTTATATCATATAAGAAACGAAATGCTAGAAACCTAGGCACTGTTCATAAATTGTCTTGGCATTCTCAAACAAAATGCTCTAAACTTACGCATTGTTAAATCCTCTTAGCATTCTCATATCTACATGTGAGATAGTGGTTCATATAGCAATCTTAGTTCTACCATTGTCTGAATATTGTTTGTCCCTTTTAGAAGTCTGCAGCCTTCTAGGAATTATTTTCTAAAAGAAAAAAAGTGTAAAGGGTCTCCTTCTTCCAATCACAATTTAGCCAATCTTGAGAAGGTATTATGTCTGATCATATTTCATATGCAGCAATACAACAGTGATTAATGCTATCACCTTTAGCACTTTCCATGATGCCATGCCACTCAGTAGAAGAGTTAAATAAGAAAGCAAATTTCAGAGAGCCAGTATAACTAATTTGATAATACTGTAACATATGCTTCAGTTTCACATATTGTATTTATAATTTCTTGGTTGACGTGTTTATTTGCTCTGGGCTCAAGTGCCCTTTCCATTACGTCAGGTAATATTTCTGCTTTGAACCCCTTGGGTTTGGCAGTGATCACGTGAGGTGCAATAACAGAAATAGGGTTGGGTCCTGCAACCAACATGTGAGAATAACTATTCTGCGCCATGAAATCTGAATAGTTTCAATTAAATTTGAATGAAATTTGTATGGGTCATATATAATCAATGGCAACCCTTCAGACCTCAGCCCAGTGCTCAATTGTCAATAAGCTATCAAAATGAACACACACTAGAGCACTAGTACCATCAAGAAGAAAACTGTCAGTCAGCAGTGACCAATCCTCAGCCTTGTTAACAGAATTTCAATCCTCCTACTGCCCTGATAGGATGATTACCAACATCCTATCTGAGACCTAATAGTCTTTAACTTCTTATTAGCAAGAGGTTGGAATGACCAATGCTCCTGCCACTTATGGAGTTTATAATTCTGAATAGAGGTTTTCATATCAAAAAGGGGTACTCTGTTTACATCAGTTTCTCCTTGGGTATAAGCATTCTTTGCTTCCCTGTCTGCTGCTTCATTCCATGGGATCCAAACATGAATGTTGGATGAGGTTATCTAGATTATCAAAAATGCCAGCATAAAATAATTCACTTTCAATTATGGTAAGTTTTCCAACTATTATACTATCTTTCTTTTTAATTTTGCTCTTACATTACAGAATCTTTGACTTCCTTTCAGTAAATATTTTGTATCAAAAGTCAAAGGCTGCTGCATCTACTAGTATGCAATTATGATAAAAAAAATACATTTGAAATATTCTACGGCTAAACATAATTCTACCATTAACTTCTTGCTATATCCACATACCTTGAGATTTGGTTTTATGTCTGTATCACATAGAAGCTCCCAAATATCGTGACTATCGTCTGGAGAGGGTGGCATTTGAAGAACACCTCGAGGTGACTGAGGTTCCTGTTTCACCTGCAATTTCAGGGAACAACATTGAAATTGAAAATTTAGGTTTCAGTTAAAAAATAAAACTACACTTGAACACTACATGACATACATGGTACCAAGTACAAAATGCACACACCAAATACAATACTGTAACTGTTTAAATAAATACCTTATGCTCTACTCTGGTGTTGGCTAGCCCTGTGTCATTTCCATCACTGCATTCCATGTTTGGATAGAAAACTCTGGAAAGTTCCTCTGCTGAGAAGTCACCTGTAAAACGTAGTATTTTTTTGCTATTATATTTATGGGCACTAAGGATTCAAAATTCATATGTGAACCAAAAAGTCTGGTTTACAGAATAATCTTTTAGAGAACATAGAGCTTAAAAACAAAACCTTTTTCTTTCAAACTTTCTCATTTTCTAAGACTAAATATTTATAAATTCACACACCCTAATAACCCAAGTTATCATAAATCAAATATGATATAGTACTGCGAACTGATATCTTTGCTTATAAAATTCACTCTCTACAGTAGGGTTAAAAAACCTGAGAAAAACAATTTGAGTCATCTTTTATATTAACATCTCTTGAAAAATCTTCCCATAATGTTCTAGCATTTATAATTAGCTTTGTGTTCTCTGGAACCTCACAAAAAATCAGTTCCACAAATCCTCAAGAATACCATCTTTGCACTGATTGGAACAAAGTATTCCTCAGAACATATATCTAAGAAGTAGAAAATTTCAAATCATTTCTCTCCTATACAGAACGATATATTAAATAATTAGTGATATCTGACCCTTCCGATAGGAAAGGAACACTACAAGTTTTAGGTACTGTCTGCATTACAATCATATTACGTCTCCAAATACTACATCTCCATTGTAGACCATAATGGTAAGATATATACTCAAGCTTAAAACCTATATCCTTTTAGTTTTTATATACTGTTTTATTCACTGCAAAGAGAAGAAACCTTAAGTGTTTACAGGCCTCATAAAACAATGATCTTTTTAGAACTTGGGCTGCAATCATTTAAAGTACATCAAACAAACTCAAGGGTTACGAAAAAACAGCACCCAAACAATGACCATCTATTTCTATCCAAACTGAAATGCTCTCTGGCAAATTTAAAAACAGCTAACATCTGTGACATAAATATTAGTTCTACTTTTGAAGAGACATCACATTGACCTCTTCAGCCTCAATAACCATAGAAATAATAATACATTTAGGACAACATCTTTGAAAAATTGAAAAATGGCTTGTTATTCTTTCAGGTAACTCTAGAATTGCTCAACAGTCTATTAGCAATTCTCTGGGAACGTTGTGGCACAGCAGAGGCTGGCATATTGGTCGTTTGTCTTACTGCTTGTTGGGTCTCTAAAACTGGTGAATCTGGTGGTTCTTTGGTTGTTCAAGAAATTGCTCTTACATTGTTAAATACATCTGCGGGGCATAATGAGGAAGCAGAAAGAGGGAGAGGCAGCGAAGGCATCAGGCACTTTGAAGGAGTCAAATGGTCCGAAGTTGGCAGCGAGCGAGAAGAAGTTGGCGCCAAATGAGCAGGCGCAGGTGCCTGAGACTAAGCAGCTGGTGCCAGGCACTTGGGAGAAGGCAGGCACTCAGGAGTGTGAGAGCGCTTGGGCTGAGGTGGCGAGCGTTTACGAGACAAGACCATACGATCTTCAGAGCCAAGAGACTCCGGACTATCCAAGGTTGACTACTGAACCTGAGACAACGAAGGAGGTGGATAAGCAAAACTGCAAGAAGGTTGAGGACTTACAATGACTTCCTTAAGCCCCTTAACAGGAGGAGGAGAGCTGTCTGCAGTCGCAGAATGCCTCTCCAAAGGACGAGAAACAGAAGACCAACGCCAACGACGCCTTCCATCTGACAACAAATCTGAATCAGATATACAATGTGACGCTAAGTTGACACCTGGGAACATGCAACAGGCTCGACAGAGGGGATGACTGCCTGTGGGCAAACCCTACCAGCCTCCCTCTGACCTCTGGTATGTGTTCTCCCCAGCGCTCCCACAGACCTTCGTCTAGGAGCACTAGTAGGACAGACAGCCGCCTCCTCAGAAAACACAACACTCACTCTACACTTTACTAGCACTGGGAACAATGACACTGGTAGCACAAACACCTGAAACAGAAGCTTTATCTACAAAAGCCTTAAAAGATAAACCAAGATTCATGACCGTACTGGCCAAAAACTAGATTCAAGACTGTATTGGCCAAAAACTCTAACTTCTTATCGACCCTAGACTCGAGACTGGCAATGGTGTTGGGATCAGAAGCATGGAAAGATGGTAAAGGAGTACAGTACGTGGTAAATCAATAGGAGGACTCAAAATGGAGAAACAGAATGGATAAGTGGGGAAGAAACAGCGCTACCCTCAGTCAATGAAGGCAAAGGAGTAGCTTATAAGCTAGCTCTATGCTCCGCTCCAAGAGCAGCCTTCTTCTTCCTATCTTTATCAAGTTTATTGGAATGGGACTGATAAACCTTCCACTACTGTGCATCCCAATCCTGACATTCCTGACTAGTAATCCCATTAAAATCTTGCTCCCTACATTTAAAGCATTTGGTATGAGAATCATACATAATCTTATTTAATCTAGTTTTACATCCCTCGGTACACAACTGAACGCTAGAAGAACTAGAATCTGACATGGCAAAATAGTGAAAAATTACAAAACCTAACAATTCACTAATTGCAAAATAGGCTACACAAAATCTGAGTACGTCACCAATAACAGGAAACCAATCCAACAAATGACAAAAGGTACTGCCCAAAAACCACCGATGTTGATCGGGAGCCGGCAGAAAACGAACTGATGTTTCCCGCCGAGTTGTACCTGTCAGTCCCAATAGTGGATGGGACCCTGTCACCTACACTCGCGATGGTGGCGAAACTGCAAAATTTGAATTATTGGTCTGCCGTGGTAGGAAGCTGTTAGCTATGTAATTGCTTGGTAAGTCACTTATATAAAATTCTAGATTAGGAAGCTTATTAATCTTACAATTCTTTTTTACACATCCTTCAATAACCACCCACAACCTTACAATTCTTTTTTCACACATCCTTGAATAACCACCCAACTGCTTTATGTAATGTACTTGACTTCCAAGTTGATATGAGTTTTAAAATGACTCCTTATTTCTTGTAATGATGTTAACAACTGCTGTCTTTCAAATGATGAAGTTATGCTTATGATATCTTATCTTTAACACACCATAAAGACCACTGCATTATTCATTTTTCCCTCTTTACATCCAAGATTTCAAACTCAATCTATTCCCCTAAACTACTCCATATGGTTTCTGTTACTATCATATCCAATAAATATTTAGATATTTCTAATAAGCTTATTGCTCCATCACATGGATTATTCTTCTCCTCATTAATTCAGTACAGTAGTTTCAACCTAGCTCTAGTATTCAATATACATTACTGTATCAAAATTCCTCTTTGGGTAAGAGAAAACCAGAATGCCCCATGGCATTTCATATACAGTACCTTATACCTCCACTGACTCATTAAACTTAAAAATTTTCTAGAGTAAGTCACTGTCTTCTACTTGCAATGCAACCTCTATCTTTTTACAGAAACAAAGCACCTGCAGTTATAATACTGTATTCAAATACATGTATCTTTTTTCCTTTCCCTACACAAGGATGCAAATTTTTCACATTTACTATTTTTTCCCTAGTCTTGCTTTCTACACTGAAATATCCCCTGGACTCATCTCAAGCTGGCAATTCACTGCCTTTCGTGAGTTCCATAATGCCCTCCACAAACTTTCCCACATTTATCTAAGTTCTTACATCTTCAGGCAACCCTTCTCAAATTCTTGACCTTTCATGAAAAGGGAATATTTCGGACTGTAATTTCAATGTGGACATGAGCTATAAAAACAACCACATAAACTGGGAATGCTATCTATGATAACATGGCTGCTTCGGGGGAATAAAACTGCTTTCTGATGATCCAGTCTTCTTCTCTTTAAAAGACTTTTTTTAGTGGAGTTAAGAATGACAAGTACAATAATGATTCTATGCTCAAATAAGCTACTTTGATTAAAATTTTCATACTTTTACCAAAAAATACTGCACTTACATTATTCAACTATTGATGCAATGATAAATTTCAGTCATATCTCTAAAATGCATGGAAGAGCTTTAAAAAACTGAATGACAAAGCCAATAACTGTTCCTAAACACTAAAATTTGTTAAATTGTTCAATATAGAAATTATGACTGAATTTTTATGCTCATTTTTTATTATCAAGCAGACAAACTCTTGGTCTGTCATCAGCATGTTAACTTGTGAGATGTTAGCCTTCAAGATGTCTCTTGTTCTCTAGAGAGAAAAAAAAAACTCAACTCTGATTTTTTCTCTTAATATATACAGTACTACAAAAATTCTAGGGTCAATTTAATTGATATGGACACACTATATATTAGAGAACTGTAACAATTTAAAAAAAGTATAAAATTACCTTCTGACTTCATTACTGATGTAATATCACCGTTGGCAAAAGTGTCTAAGATGTTTTTAGAATCTGGTGACCATGAAGATACTGGTTCAAACCCATCGAGGGGAAGTGGCATCTAGAAAATAATATCCCACATTACTAGCGAAAAGGCATACAGGTGTTGAAAACTATTTGTGATTTTGTTCCTTTCAAGCAACAGATTTGGATTCGATCCTCAAAATACTGTAAGCAACTCAGAATCATTAACAGTCAGATAAATGACTTTTTACTGAAAATACTCTCAGTGTAACAAATAATGTAGGCAAACAAAACAAACTCAGTGTTCGCTACAGCTCACCTCCAGATCACTGGACAATTTACTGATGAGATCATCATCACTGCTGGATTCAGAAACATCTGCAAAAATGAAAAAAACCAACTTTAAAAAAAGTGAAAATAATATCAACTTAGCATTCTACCATATAATACAAACCAAATACACACAAAAAATATTTTCAGAAAAACTAGGTCTTCAGGGGGAAAAAGGGTGTCTCAGTGTTTATCATGATTGACTTATGACTACTAAAAATGGCGTCACAACACCTAGGTTATTGACGCCGTCAGTTTATCAATCAACTGGCTTCTACCAGACATTTTTACTACTCTTGCTGCAAAACTAAGGTGGACTTCCTAACAATGTAGCGGGATGATAATAATAATAATAATAATAATAATAATAATAATAATAATAATAATAATAATAATAATAATTTGTATTTTTCCTAGGTATACAAACCAAGGCCTTTTATGTAGGAGTCTTCCTCAGCAGCAAGCTTAAATCAGTCACTGAAACTGGTTAACACACTAGTTAACTGGTGGTAAGTTGGTGAGCGGTGGAGATACCCAACTCACCTGCCATCATCAAGCACTCTTCCTTCAGCATCACGAATGAGGGTGGGATTATGATAAAAGACTCTGATCTGTATACCTAGGAAAAATATAAATTACATTTTAAATTTGTGATTCCTTCCCCTGGGAATACAATCCATTGCCTGTTACTGTACACAGTGAGGTTACTCTTGAGGTGGGAGGTAGACTCTCAACTGGCTGGCAAGTTGAATCTTCAACAGGAAATGTCATGTTCCCGGTCAATGTAGTGAGTATGGGAGTGATGACTCCTGTAACATCCTATATGGCTGGCATAAGGATGCCACAGCCACAGGGATCTGAGCCCAAGTGTGAAGAGCCTGGATGTGAGTCTCACACATGCAAGAAATCTCAGAAAACAAGTGTGATCAATGAAAGTGGTGACGAGTCCGAAGGAGATTAAAATCTCGTCAATATTAATGGACAGGTTCAGATAATAGCCACACCACTGCATCCCCCCCATACTTAAATGAAAAGCAGAGTAAGTCACACCTTATTAGCTGAAGCTCTAAGATAGGAGCCTATATTGTGGAGCTTACCTAAACTCAACCATTCACCCCATTCCTAAAAGCACCTTGGTGAGATGCTCCCTGCTGAGCAGCAACCACAGGTACCTAGGGAGAAGGTATCAAGGGACTTGCAAGGAACATCAATTAGGTAGAATGAGATAAAGGTGGTCTGGTGTCTCCAGGCACCTGCCCTCATTACCTGTGTGACTGAGAAGTTACTCCAAATGCAAGAGATGGTCTAATGCCTGCGTGTGCATGCTTTCATCTGAATTGTACATAAGCCCATCTGATAGCAACACAGCAGTCATAAGCCCATTTGATAGCGACGCAAAGCCAAAATGAGAAAGTGTTATTAGACACCTTGTGGCTGCTGGTACTAACAGAGAGGTGCCAAGACACTAGTGTAAGAGACCAGGTCCTTCTTCAGTAGTACTTCATGGCTTGCACCAGGCATAAAACCAACTCATTGAGATCACCATCAACAAAGTTCCAGAGAGGGAACTGAGAAACTATTGTATATCTTGTCAAGAATTGACATTTTCTGTTTTCTCCACAAACTCAGGAACAACCCATAACAAGATTCCCAGCCCTCCAAGTGTTTTTGTAACCCATGCAGCACACCAATGTTTCATCAAGGCTAAGACTAACAAGAAGACTGCCTTGAGAGTAAGATCTTGGTCTGGAGCCCCCAGCAAGGGTTCATATGGTGCCTCAGCAGACTGCAGAGGACAAGTCTTGTCCCATTCTGGAGGCTAAAACTCCCAAAGATGGCATGACTGCATGACATTCCTCATGAGTAATGACATGTACTAAAGCATAGTTCTGTGCCTTTCAGTCTGAAAACCTGGCTTAAGAAAGAGAGCACCTTTAACTGGGGAGAATGAGAGGAGCTTGTCTCAATGTAGGTAGACCAGTACACTGTGATCCATTGAACAGAAGCTCTGACCAGAGAAATATCCCTTCCACAACACCAACCACAAAAGAGTCCACTTTCCCAGGTATATGTAGGACGAGGATCTTCGACAGTGCCTGGAAGTCGCTGTGAAGTCCTGCAACTCTCTCACAGGAGCAGCTGGGTAAACTCTAAGTGCATAGCTGAAAGGTTTGTACTGACTGATGATAAACAAGTGGGAGATAAAGGAAAGTGGGCCATGGCGGAATCTTTCTAGGTGCCTTGAGCAAGAGAGCCTACAGATCATGAAGCCACATGGCATAGGACAATCCAGGGACTATCAGGGTCAATTCTGAGACTTTGAGTGATCAACTCACAGCTGATCACTCAACGGATCAAACTTAACCCTCTCGTGCTTACGGTACACAACTTATGCTGTGGAGGGAAAAGTGGGGCTTGAGCAGAAAAGTTTCTTTGTAAAAGTGGATACGTCCAAACTATAATTGATATACGTTTCTGGTTTGTTTTATGATGTCATCATCCCAGGAGTACAATAAACTCCCTGTATTCGTGTTCCCATGATTCGCGGACTCACCTATCCACAGATTTATCTCTGGAACATATATACACATCATTTTCTGAAAATTCGCCCTTTTGCGGTATTTTTCACAGAGAAATATTTACTAATTACTGTATTTTCATATCATTTTCATGACTAAACGCACTTTTATGATTAAACTATTGAAATACTCAGGTATAAGCATTTTTAGAGATTTTTTTGTTTCAACTATCAAAATAGGCAGTTCTAAGTGTTTTTAGAGGGGTTTTAAGTATTCGTGGATTTTAGCTATTCGTGGGGGGGGGGTATGCATCCCCCGCGAATACGGGGGGTTTACTGTAGCTGACATAACAGATAGGAAGTGGCAACGTATGAGAACGACTCAGGCTCTCACCTGGGGACAGCCCAGCACACAAACCCGACTCGTCACTTATGGAGACTGCATGCTGATAACCCACTTTCCCAAGCATACTCCCTCCCCCTCCTTCCCAAACAAACCGCCAAAAGTGTATGCATGGAAAGTGCAGGGAGTGGTGGTGGGGGGAAGGGGTCAAGAAAGAAGGAGCCAAAAAGATTTGGTGGTGTAAATAGGGGACACCAGTGAATGCTATTAGCCTTCCACCTCTTCTTCCCAAAAATTTGTGCTGTAATAGTGGTTAACTTGAAACTTCTCACAGGGAAGGTCTGGACTTTAGTTCCTACCCTTACAAAAGGAACAGAATATGTGAAGATACAGAGACACATAGGACATGACGAGACCACATGGTCTCTCACAACCAACAATCCATCGTTGTTCATTTTTTTTACACAACCATAATGTAAAAAGTAATTCCAAAACACAGAGTAAGAAAGCAGAGAAAAGTTTCAACTTTTCAGTTGGTAGGAATACAGCATGACATCCTCATTCACTGGTGGCCAAAAAAAAAATGCTTCATAATGGCAAATGAGAAGGGTCCCAGCGCCCCACCACCTAGTTATCATGTTTCAACAACTAATATCAGCTCACCACTTAGGAATATTCCTATTTAAAAAAAAGTGTTTATATTCCCAGGGGAACAAATTTGCATATAATATTCCATTTCTACCAGGGCAAAATTCCCATATTTATAAAACTACCGATAAACATTTATTGCAGTCATCGTGTATTTCACAAATTCTGATAAGAATTTCAGTGTAACTGAATGACCCAATTCTGGAGCTAAAGAATGTTTTTCAATAGCAGCTTAGAAGGAGCAAGGTTCCTTTAACAGGTTTCTCCTCAGCTTGACAGTAAATTCTTTGACATAAATTAGGTGGAACTATCCAACAAAACTTCAGTGTAAGTTTCAAACTACACCAAAAAAAGGTCAGACAAGTTCTTGATCAAAAATAACACTTGCTAAAAAAAGCCCGAAATACAAAAGAGCAAACAATCTCTCAGTAATTCTAGATTAAATGCCACTGTAGAGAAGTGACCTTAATAAAAAAAACTTCAAATGCATGCCATGCCAGCAGAAACATTGCTGGATGTAAATCACAGTAATACAAACATTTCAACATCGCACACACACTGAGCAATTTATTATAGATCTAAGCAAATGCAGGTACAAAGATAGTCAATATCCGCCCTTATCAACCTCTCTTCCTTTTGTGTAAGTGTAAATGGTGCTAATTTAACTATTTATTGATTACTTTATTGTATATAATCTCTTCTGGACTATGCTACAATGTTTTATGCCTCTTATTCCTCATCCACTACTTTTTTGTCTATACAATTTTTACCGTCCATTCAAGAACATGTTCTACAGGTAATTTTAAAGAATATTTGAGTGATTCAGTGATTTCATGGTACTGCACAGTGATATTTAATCATTTTTCTTGATAGAGTACTATGCTACATTCCCTTACAATGAATGCAATCTTCCTTACCCAGCCTGTGAAGTTACTCTTACTTATGAGCCTGTAACACTAACATCTACACAAATTAGCCACTCCACACTTCATTCAAGACCCTCTTCTTGTCCAAAAATTTTGCCCATACATTCTTTCATCACTCAATGTTCTTGAAATGCACTTCAACACCAAAGATGCCACTTTTCCATCTACATGTTCTGACACAAGCTTAGCCTTTAATAGAAAAATTTCTAACTGCTCATAACAAACTACCTTTAATACTAAACACCAAACAAATTACTGTACAGTATTGAAAATTTCCCTAATTCTAAAACCAGCTGTGTCACTGAGCTATTTCCCTTTACTTTCCAACTCTTCACATCAGTTCCATACCACTTAATCCACATGTACCTGTCTATGTTTAATCCACCTTTCAATAGTGTAGTACTTCTGTTATCTCTTTTTTTGATCTGCTCCCATACACCTTTCGACATACATGGTAAACCACCGCATTCGTGGGGGATGTGTACCGCACCCCCCCAACAAATAGCTAAAATCCACAAATACTTACAACCCCTCTAAAAACACTTAGAACTGCCTATTATGATAGTTTAAACACAAGAAAAACCTTCTAAAAATGCTTATACCCGAGTATTTTAATAGTTTTATCACAAAAAGTGCATTTAGTCATGAAAATATGAAAATACAGTAATTAGTGAATATTTCCCAGTGAAAAATACTGCAAATGGGCGAATTTTCCGCGAATAATGGGTAGATACGTTCCACAGAGAAATCCACGAATTTTTGAGTCCGCGAATCGTGAGAACGCGAATACGGGGGGTTTACTGTACTCAGTAATAGTATACCTCCATATTTCTTACACTCACAAGATTACATTTCCCCTTTAACAGTAGCCTAATTTTACCTATAACCAACTTCACTGAAACTTTTCCTTCATCTGAATATACATTACACATCTTGGTTAGTTATTCACTTAAAAGTTTTCTCCACCATATTACAGTATCTCATATCTCCACCACATCATCTTATATTCTATCAACTTGGTATATTCAGTTCTTCAAAATTTTAAATTACCTCCTTGCATTCTCAACAGTCCCTTTCATAAGCACTCAAAACTTTACACACTCTTCATTCATATAACCCTCTCTTTTACCCTCTATCTCTTCCTAGTACTCACTCCCCTGACTCATAATCGCTCTCTCTTCAAGCATCACTTCATTTGCATCTTTCAAAATCCATAAGCTCATCTGGCATTCACTCTACACTTATCTTCTCTTAAAACAACTTCTTTTTCTCCCTGAAGTGCTTGCTTAGATTCATTCTTTCACCTTTTCAGAGCACTTTATCTCTCCTATCCTTGTACGTGATCTATTCTGCAGTACACTTGAGCATACAGTACACACACCATATCCACTTCATGTCAATGGACCTCTTACTACATCATCCCACAACTTGGTGTTTTAATTTTTCTTTCCATTACATTAGTAATGCATACTTGTTGCTTTATCCGTAGCAGCATTTACAACCCCTCTTCTATACTGTACCATTCATGTCTACTTCATATGTACTCTAGCACTTCATAGATAACAGGACCTTCCTGGTTTAATGCAAGGTGTATCACAACCCAGCATTTCCCTGGATTCCTTTTCTGCAGATTTGGAAACTATCCTACCTTCTTCCATTCTCTCTGCGTACCCATACAGTTTACCACTATTCTGTACTACCCCGTCACAAAATTAGCTTCTCTAGTACACCAAGCACGAGTAAACTTATCTTTTAAATTATCTTAAGCCATATATCCTCATATTTGTCTAGTGAGGTGCATGAATAAATCTGACATAAAAAGTTAAGAATACACATCCCATACCCATGCCATTTTTGTATTTTGTGTATTTTTCATGTGACAAGAAGCAATGTGAATGCTGCTGTGTAGTTTCCTCCCAAGCAAAATTCATGACCTGTACAAAGCACTTTTCTACCCTTATGCCTTCAACTAGAATGATGGTATTTCCAATAGCAACGTCCAAATAGCACTACTCACTATATCCCCTAAATAACAGTATGCTAGAACAATTTTCATGTATTTCTACTAATTATCCTCTCTGCAAGAACAGAGTCAAGACAATGTCCACGTAGTACAAATGAAAAGTTTACTTACAACACTCGAAACAAGTGTATCTTATAACTCCACGTGCTTACATACTGCAAACATTTAGAATCCCTTCATTAAATATACTGTAAAGCCAGAAAAAAGGTGTAGTTGTTTATATAAAAAATACACAATTGTGCTCATTTGCAGCAAGAACAAGAAGCTAAAAAAAATTCCCAACACCTTCCCAATAAAGCCTTTGAAACAATGAACAAACAAAATAACGAGTCAAAGCATGATGACCTGCAGGCAAGGAGGCAAGTCCCATCTCCTGCATGAAACTATCAAGGGCCGTCTGGGTCTCGACACCTGATGTCAAGTCACCATCTACAAGGTCAGAAGTTGACGCTGAAATAAAAAGTAGCACACCTAAGTTCAATAATATGACAAATTAACACGTGCCAATTGTTGCCAGTAAAGACATACTCTTCATGACTGATTGTAAGATAATACTGAAAAAAAAAAAAAATTATTTAGAACTCAATACCCGTACTTTAGTTTAATTGTGCTGTTATAATAATGAGGATCATTAGAAACATCATTACTAGAGATGAAATACAGAATGATTAAGTAAGTACAGTACAAGGGATGCAGGCATTGAATCTGCAGACAGTGTTATAATAATTTACTACAAACAGTACCTTGATTGAAATTACCATGTGCATGTAACATGTAATAATAAATGACCTTTACAGAACACAAAATACACTGTTTCCAAATCTGAACTGATATGGCTTTTCTAAGATTACTTTTCCTGAGGTTCTCTATTGTCAAAAGTTGGATCAATGAGCAAAGATCTTGATTTTTGGGGTGTCTGAGTTCATCCAAACTGCTGCTGACTTATTCTCTTCAGTCTTGCTGAACCAACACAATCTTGGTAAAACACTGTCATGCTGTGCTATTTTCTCTTACTTTTCAAGTACCATACTTGTGTTGGACCACCTATGCAGCTACTTCTACCCTAAAATGTTCGATTTATAAACCCTTTATTCTTAAATCAACCTTGGCCAAATTCATGACTAATTCAAATTAGAATGAGGTTTTTTAAATAGGAAAATATTATCAAACATTTTTCAGAATCCACAACCTCTCCAGTCCTCTTACCACCCATCAAGCTCCCTATTCCTTCATTTTCTTGTTAAACTGAGAATCCTCACACTACTACAGTCCAGTGACTAATACTGTACTTCCCTTCTACTAATCAAGTTTTAGAATTCTCTTCCTGTTCCAGTTAGGCCCCACAATCCTTTACAATATGCCTTTTCCTTGCTCTTGCTTTCACCAGGTCTAGCTAAAAAACCTGGACAATTATAAATCAAACTCTTAAAATCAGCTGAAAGAGGAGATACAACCTGCAATAAAATGACACAGACATATCTACACTGCTTTAAAAAAGCAACCTAACCACTAAAATTTTAGCCAACAACTTCAACAAGGGCTTTGAAAAATCCATATAATTTAATCACCTAAAATTTTACAACAGTAAACAAGGTCTAACATCCAGAGTATGCTTATTGGCCTAAAGTTTCTTACAGGCTCAAAACTGACTTAATAAAACTTACCTGTCCAAACCACTGAACTCCCACTATTCTTCAACTTCTTACAACTAATGCATAACAGTACAAATAATAATGAAATTGTCTCAAAACTATGTATTCATACTAACAGTCTCACTTGGTATATTTGAAGTATGGATTATAAAAGTTCCATTACTCTATGTACACTATAAATTATTTAGTCAATGCGTGAAGGAATTGCCTGGGAAGCTGGAACAGACCAGTATAATTAAAAATAGCAACATTTAAGAGTACTGTAATTTGTACTTTTCCTAACATACAAACCTGAAGTTCTTTACATAGGTTTTTAGCTTGCAAGCGCAAGCTGGAATGGCCACTTAACTTTCAGACAAGGTTGTTTACTATCGACAGTTGGGGGAAGCCCTGCCCACCTGTCGGTATGCACCCTACTTTGCCTTCCAGTCCAGATACCAGAGTGAGGGGTGGCTGGATTGGGCCATTAAGGAGAAATACAAATTACTTTTAAATTTTTCTATTTATTCCTAAACAAATACAAACCTTCATTCATTACATAGGAGACTTACCCCTGGTAGGGGGATTATGGGTAGTCTCTGGACCGACCGGTTGGTTCTACCCAACCAGGAACACCTTCTGGTCTGGAAAAGCAGAGGAAGGAATCTTGCACCTCTAGCCTGTTGAACATATGGGATGTTACAACTGCTAGACATCTAGGCATAAAGTAATGAGTTTGATTTCATTACCTTGCTGAAGGCTGAAAGTACCACTATGCATTGGAGACAATGGATTTGTTACATTGTCTATCCCTCTCTCCCCTTGTCTAGAGAGAGGGGGGGTGACATGCACCCAATAAATCTACAAAAATAAAAATGATGGACAGGATACCCCTGTTATGCAACTCACCTGCAATCCTCATTTGTCCAACACGTACCAGTTCACAACCTCCGACTCTCTGTCTTAAGCAAGAGAAAGATGAAAGAGAAAAGGAAGGACACCAGTCAGCCTCTTGGGGAGCCAGGTGAACTAAACAACTGTTGGGCAGCCACCACAGGACCCAACAAAAATGTGTCCAAGGACTTGTGGGCAACATCCCAAAGATAGAATAAGGTGAATAAGGTGAACGAAAGTTTTCTGGTCCCCAGACCTGTCCAACTCCTGGCTCCTGAAAAACCCTGAGGAGCTGGGAGGGCAGGCAAGAGATTGCAAGCACCCTTGCCCAGCCTGTCAAAGACCAAAGTCTTGCCAGGTGAGTGAGGCCATGGGCAGTCACCTACCCACATTAACGACTTCTGCAAGGGTCAGGGAGAGTGGTCCTGCTCATGCGAATGTGGGTGGGGGCTGTCCCTTTAGCATGCCACAGTCTTTCGAGAAGCTGGAGCTTCTACAGGATGGGAAGACTGAATAGGGGACCCCCTCTTGCTTGGCTTGGGTGACTGGTCTGAGTGGGACAGGTCACTATCCTGAGACCCCTGCACTGCTATCTTTGAAGAGCGGGAGGGGGTGGGGGGTGAGGGAGCAACTGCCTACTCTCTTCTCACCTTCTCTTGCTGGGCTGTGCTGGCAGCCAGGCCTGGGTCCATTGGCTGGGAACCCTTGCTGGCACAGGCAGGGGCACTACTGGGGCTGGTACTGGTGCACTGGGGGTTCGGAGAACCCCAGGTAGTGGTTGCACCCTTGCCTTGCGCTCAGCAACGGGTGCAGCAGTGCCCATGGTACCGCTAGCAAGGGACCCATCAGCCCTCTCTGCTGCAAAGGACTGACTGCTGGAAACTCTACAAGACTTCCTGTGGTGAGACAAAGCAACCTTCTTCTCCCTCTGTTAACTAGCTTTGGAAGAGGAAGGGGAGGAGATGGCAGCACTCAACAATAAAGATGAACACAACGATGGAGACAACTTCCTTCTCCTCTTCTTCATTGTCTTTTCCTTCCCGAGTGCAGCCGAGGTCAGTGCAGAAGAAAGGGAGTGGAGGAGAACCTCCCCTAAGGACGAGGTTGAAGGCAGTGCCTGAGAACACATCACTGACGACAAATGAGAGGTAACCAGCAAGGAGGGAGCAGTCCTAGAGACAGTGGAGACCATGGCCGTCGAAGTTGTCACAGTCACAGTTGGAGAAGTCACAGGAAGACCCTTCATTTCCTTCAAATGATTGATTAGGGAAGAAACATTCAGCTCACCTGAGAGATGCCCAGGGAGGTCCACAGCTCACTGAGCCTCCACAACACCCGAAATGAAGGTCAGGCTAGGGGAGAACTATTCCCTAGGGCCTAAGAAAACGCATCCTCCAGAGGACAACTTCCCCTCAGAGTGAAGAGAGGCTCCCATGGAGAAACCGGGCTGGACGTCTTCCCACCCCCCTCAGCAGCTCTCTAGCGAACCAACAGCAGGAGTAAGTGAAGTGGAAAACTACTCCCTTGGGAATAGTAACAGTGGGAGGATGTCTGGTGGGTAGAAAGAAAGTACCGAAGAGGACTTTCGGTGTCACCAGTGGAGTATTGGAATCTGATGACAATGCGAAGACGCCTCCTGCAGGAGGAGCATAGGGTATGGGACAAAGTCTGTCCTTCCTTGGACAGCATCTGAAAATCTGAAGTTTTCCCTCTGAAGTTGATGGCTTAATTGATTGAGGGGTTTGCAGCAAGGTAATCCAAACAACTCAATATCAAACACTTATATTCAAAACCAAATGAAAGCATGAGAGAAAAGCAAATGGCACGTTAGGCAGCCAGAAGCAAAGCGGAGTGCATACCGACAGATGGGTGGGGCTTCCCCCCTACCTGTCGATAGTTAACAACCTTGTCTGAAAGTTAAATGGCCATTCCAGCTCACGTTTGCAAGCTAAATCCCTATATAAAGAAAGAAGGTTTGTATCTGTGTAAGAACAACTGTCATTTTTCATATAAATTTTGTATTCTATGTGAACGAAAAATCAAGTCATTAAAGACAGAGAAATAGTTGAGGATTAAGAAGGTTTGCTGATTTCAATTGGTGGAGGAAGGTTTCAGTTAATTTTGGATAAGAGGATTCCTTTGAGACTTAGGAATGAAGTCTATAAAATAATCAGACCAGTGCTGCTGTACAGTGCAGAAATGAGGGCAATGCGAAGGAAAGAGGATGGAGCCTGGAAAGGACAGAGATGAGAAAGTTGAGATGGATCCTGGGAGTGTCACTGCTGGAAAGAAATGAAAGTGAGCAAATAAGAAAAAGAGTGGGTGCCTGTAAAATAACAGATAAAGCCAGGGAAAGTGAGTACATAATGTATAGTCATACATTTTGCAAGGATAAGGACACTCTGGTTTAGAGTACAAGGTGAAACATAAATCACTGGAAGCAAAACACAGATGCTGACAAAAGAATTCTGGAGAGAAGGAAGATTTGGGCAGTCAACCCCATATGATGGGATTAAGATTGCACAAAGAAGAAGAATCTGTTATTCATAATTAAATTATTTTGTAGTTTCTGTATACTTTCCAGAAGAAGTACTGTACTTCACAAGCCATAAGGCAAAATTTAACTACGAAGAGTAAAATGGGGATATTTAATTGTATATACATTACAGTACTAATAATATATAACAGAAAATACAAAACTGGCATTTTAAATCTATTATCGAACAATTTCAATTGCCAATTTTTGTGTAAAGGCCATGTCACATAGTCTACCTTTAATTTCTATACCGACCCACATCTGAAGTCACGTAAGTTTTTTATGATGATGTCTTAAATATACAAAAGTCCAAGAATTTAAATTTATTATCAGTGCTGTAAGAAAAAGCAAAAGTTTTGGCTATACATGACAAAGCAGGTGGTAATATATTAAAGGATGCCAGAAAACTACTTTGATTTTTATAAAAAAAAACCTAATACTGTAGTATTTTATTGCATTTTTCTACATATGAATATACTTTGAGGAAATTTCTGGGTGATTAAAAATTATCATATCTCCTCAGATTCTTTCCGACTGTTGCCATGTCTAATCCATCCCGCTCTCTGGACCAACCAGGATTTTCCATAACATTCCCGTCAATCATAATTAACCTCACCTTTAAAATGGATTCTACCTTACTACTTGAGCAGCATGTCATAAAAAAACAGATATAATGGTTCTGTAACATTTATCTGTTTTAACGACATACACAAGAAGATGCTGAAGTGATGAGTTTACATAAAAAATAATTACAGTACATAAAATACACATTATCTCTCTCTATTTCTAATGGGTTATCCTACTGTATTTGGTCATTACACTTCCATCAAAATTTCCATGAGTGTTTTTCACAAGTTTCTTGGCACTAGATTCCATCTAACTCAAAATCATTGCTCTGTTCCCTCCTATAAAGAATCTTGTTCAGTTACATGTCAGCCTGTTTAACTGTCTCCCTTAAGTACAAGCTGAGAGTAACTTCCTTTAAGATATCATTGGAGGTCACTTGACATGACTGTACCATGAGTAGGACAACTGCTAGTTCCTCGCTGGGTGAGTGGGTTCCGTTCTCAGCTACCACTCTATTGGTCGCGAGTTTGAATCTCCGACAGGCCAGTGAAGAACAAGAGGAATTTGTTTCTGGTGATAGAAATTCATTTCTCGCTATAATGTGGTTCGGATTCCACAATAAGCTGTAGGTCCCGTTGCTAGGTAACCAATTGGTTCTTAGCCACGTAAAAATAAGTCTAATCCTTCAGGCCAGCCCTAGGAGAGCTGTTAATCAGCTCAGTGGTCTGGTTAAACTAAGATATACTTAGGACAACTGCTGACATACATCCTGACTTATATTATTCATTGTGTTCAAAATGTCCATCAACTAAAGAAACCCAATACAATATATATATATATATATATATATATATATATATATATTCATATTTCATAAATATAGTATATGTAAATTAGTGTGCACACCAAAAGAGATAGATAGCTATACTAAACACATACATAAATACATAAACATACACACACACACACACACACACATATATATATATATATATATATATATATATATATATATATATATATATATATATATATGTACAAATGTATGTATGTATGTATGTATGTATAGATGTGAAAAAAAGAGAAAAGAGAGAGAGAGAGGGGGAGAGTGAGAGAAAGAAAGGTGGAAAGGAAATGAGAGAGAGAGAGAGAGAGAGAGAGAGAGAGAGAGAGAGAGAGAGAGAGAGAGAGAGAGAGTGTGTTTATCAGTTGTCATTCAGTTTCCCGGGCAGCGCCAGGTTGTCAGCCAGTATATATATGGGCGCGTATATTATTAGGAGAGAGGGAGAGAACTCAAGTGTAGTGATTCCTCCAACAGAGCAAGTGATAATGCCAAGAGAGAGGGGGGGAAGCGGGGGGTAGTTGAGCTCCTCCTCACCTTACCCCACCCCACCCCACCCACCCAACTATCAACAATGTCTAGGTCAACGCTCTCACTCTCTCCTGTAGCGTCTCATTCACTCGCTCTCGTTTAGAGATTCACTGACGCTACTAAAATGATGTCCTGTCTTTTTGTCTCTCTTCCTGATGCTTTTTGAATCCTTTATCATAAACTGACTCCTGTAATATATATGTGATGACAAAATTAATTACCGGTACCATCTCAACGCCCTGTTTTCTCACAATGCGCAAATATAAAGAAATTTGCCTTTACGAAAATTTAAAGCAGCCGTAATGTTCTTCAAAAGTCATTAACAAGACATGTCAAGTAATTCAATTTAATTCAATTCAACCATTCCAACTGGTCATTAAAACAGAGGAAATAACCCAAACGGAAGACAGTCTTTCTCGGGGCCACGGCTAGACCGACCGTCTCTCGGTGTGAAACAGTAACATGAGTACACACACTTCTTCCCGGCATGGCAGACTCGCATACTTGGAAAAGCTAAGGCAGTCTATCGTAAGGGTCTCCGCTCCCATTTCTTCCAATCGTCCTTCAAGTTATATTTCACTGCCTTTTAGGATAGGTAGGTGAATCTTCAGTACTAGTGCGATATTACGGTGATGGATAACCCGCCCACCCTTCTCTCTCTCTCTCTCTCTCTCTCTCTCTCTCTCTCTCTCAGTTCGTCTTTTGTAATCTCTACCACGGATATTTTAAGCCTTCCATTTAGCATAAAATGTATAGTCCATCCGAAAATTCAAGTGACCACTACTGCAAAAAATACATATGCGAAAAACACTATACACAATGGGCCTGTTATTCATAGATAACATATATTATATGAATGTATTTACACATAAGAAAGCAAAAACTAAACATCATAATCCATTACTACTGAAGTGTCAAAGTGATTCACCAAAGCGGAGTAGAAAAAAAAAAAGACCAAACTCCGCCACGTGAAGAGGATAATAACCCTATCAATGAAGGTGAGAGTTGACGTGACGGGCCATCAATAGTACACCAACAGGCAATTTACTTGGATGCTGGCAATTCATTCACACAAATGTACACGCACACAAACAATAAATAAATACTCCATCATATACCATCCAGTTTGAACGAGGTCCTTTCAGTAATATGTATACTGTATATATGCATATATAATAAATACATATACATATAATATATATATATATATACAATATGTATGTATAAATGTGTGTATGTGTATGTATATATATATAAACTTTATCACATACACAATTGTTCTGTGCATCAGTAGAATTACTAAAAGGACCTCATTCAAACTGGATCGCAACTTTTTTCTGAATAAATACTCCATTAGATACCATCCAGTTTGAACGAGGTCCTTTTAGTAATATATATATACTGTATATATGTATGTATAATAAATATATATACATATAATTATATACAATACGTATGTATAAGTGTATGTGTATATATAAAATGAAAATATTTAATATATAATCTGTATGTAATGACTACACATAAACACGCATGCGCCATCGCAAACTTCCGAAAAATCAACAAACAAATGAAAGCGACGAGTGAGTCTAAGTATAGCATCAAGAGGTTTGCATGGATAAGCACAGCCAAGGATACAGGCAGAAGTAGAGCGCGAAACTCCATCTTCCATGGGATTCCCATCTTGCAGATGAGGCAAGGTCATAACAATTCTCTCTCTCTCTCTCTCTCTCTCTCTCTCTCTCTCTCTCTCTCTGTGTGAAGGTTGGGGTTCCAAATGGAAGATGCAGTTTCAAGTCTACGTATTGTCATACTTTATTTTTTTAAGTAAATATAGTAATATCACAACAATGATGAATGCTGTACTACTAGAACTATTACCATTACTATTATTTTTATTACCAACCGTCAAACACCGAACTCCGAGTCAAGATTGTGAGATTTCTAGTCTGTATGTATGTATGTATGTATGTATGTATGTATGTATGTATGTATGTATGTATGTATATATATATATATAATATACTGTATATATACACATAAATTAGTATATATATACTACAGTATGTGTAAATATATATATATATATATATATATATATATATATATATATATATATATATATATATATATATATATATATATATACATACATACTACTTAGAGAAAAAACGCATAAATATATAACAGACCTCGAATAAAACTGATATGTACCTGACACACGGTGTCTATAAATAAGGAAATAACTTTTGCTAAAAATAAAAAGCCTCTGTATAATAAGTCTGACTACAAACTAAAAATCTTTAGTAAAGACGCCCTGAAATTTAAAAAATAATGCACCAAGCATAAAATGGAGTTTTAATATCGAATGGTAAATATTTCCGAGACTAAGAAGTTGAAGTAAAAATATGTTATAAAGTTTCGACCCACAACCTTCGACTGAAAAGTATCATTCACAGCTTTGGTCAACAGAGGCATACTGGCTTTTAGGGAAAGCGCCCTTCGTCCCTCTTCGGCCTGTTCGAGGAGTGTCGAAGTTACGTAAGGAAGAAGAAGAAGCCCTATGATGCACAAATGCAGATTCACCAGCATGGCGATAAAAGCAAGGAAGGTTAACGCTGCTCCCAATTATTCATGTAGGGTCGAAACATGCTCTGCACAGTCATCCTTCAACAACACACGAGCACAGCATTCGCTCAGCTCACTGCCACAAGCAGTCAACAATCGATACTCATATGCTACAAACAGTACCACTTGCAAAATAATAGCACGATTTTAACCGTTTAAGCTTTTCTTCCATTTACGTTCATCCAAACACGTTTTCTACACCTGACGGAAGGAAAATGTTTGAGACTGGTAGGCAAATCGTGATGAGACGTAATTAGCCGTGACTGGCTATGAAGTCAGGATTTGTTGTCAGTTTAAGAGCTGCTCCATACTGTATCGCATAAAGGTCAATAATGGCCAGAACTATTTTCTAGCAACCTAAATAAACAACAAAAATACATCGCTTACGGAATTCCACAAAATTTTTATATCCGCTTTCAAAACCTTCAGAAAATTAAACTTCTGAAATACAATATGTTAAATCATTTAACACTACAAAAAAAAAAAAACAATATCAAATTAGTACGAAGCATCTGTTAAAACTTTGCACGAAACACAAAAGTTCTAATTGAGCATTTGCCCATTACTTTTCAGGAAGTGACTTGATTATTAACCAACGTCATCTTCTTGCACTACAAACTTAAGAAACAAATAGTAACAAAACCACAATTTCCAACACCATGAATAGTCAGCCATTGCGTCACCATGGAGACTGACGCGAGCCCCAAACACCCTTTCTGGGCCTACATTCAATTCCCTCCTTAACCATCCATTACCGTACAGTCACCGGAATGAAACACCGTTTCTACAGTCTTTTCACAAGCCAATCAATAACGCAAGGAACAATTATTTTATAGTACGCTATCGTCAAAAGCAACGACTGCTTTTATCTACTATTGAATATTCTCCAGCTTATTTGGAAAAACCACCCATTGCACATTTCAACGACCGGTTTTAATAACACACTGAAACAATGTTCAATAGGACTAGGAATGTAAAGCTGAGAGTTCAAATTAAATTTAAGTTTTGTTTATTTTTACTTCTGGTCAGGTTTAACCGAAATCGTACCTCTTGAACCACTTGGCTATATTAGCTTCCTTCTGACAAAATCAGCCAGGTAGCATTTGCTGATGTTGACTTTCAGAAAATCTTCAAGACCGACCGGCCATACGCGCGCGCGCGCGCGCGTGTGTGTGTGCATTCATGTCGCTTAAAAGGACACCTCTTGACAAACTAAACTAATTCCAGGGATTGGAATACACAAAACTTTCTTGCAATTATGTTCGCTGTATCTTGCATTATTCATGCTAACTTAACGGTGCTCCAGTTTCGGGTACGCCTGGCATGGAAACGCCAACACACCTACACTTCCCTGTTATGTATGTATACACCAGGATCCAGAAAAGATCCTGATACAAGCACTAACATACATTTAAGTAAAGCCTGTATACACAACTAAAACGAATACATCCCTTACCATTCTACAGAAGCTAAAAAAAAAAATAAAAACTGGCGTATTCGCGTGTATTAAGTTAGCATGCACACACTAGCACATGAGCAATGTGTATACGATCTACAAACATAAACCCAAATGGGACCAAAATGTCATTCTTCAAAGTTGACTCTTCTTATAAATAATCGCAGAGCAAAAGAGGGGAAAAATCCTAATTCAAAATATAAAGTCACATTCCCTGAAGGTAATTTCATTACCCAAATTCATACTTACACATAATACTTGATTTAAAAGCTGACAGAATATGTCCAAATGAAAATTAGGTTATCGACACACTGGAGCATTAGATACTGCAATGAAGTAACATAACAAATAGCTATTCCTTTAACGTTGCGCGTGACAATTCAGTTTTCCTTTACAAAATCAAATGTATAAGCCACAGTTAACAATGTATGGGATTATTTTCACCAGCAATTAAAAACCTATCCATCAGGCGGGTATGAAATGTTCTTAATCAGAGAGAGTCGTCTTCAACCAAAAGACAAATGTAAAAAAAATAAACCAAACTCATTCTAACCAATAATTACCTAGATTTATTTCACCAGCCTGCCTGTAGGCCAAATAAAATATAAGATTTCATGGAAAATCTACTAAACTTCATAACGTCATAGAATTTATGTCGCAGTTTCTTAATATGACTGGCACAAATTTCATTAGCATTAATATCGGACACACTTCAAGGCTCTCAATGCTTCCAGATATTGTTTCCAGCAGCTACGAGTTCCAGAATTGTGTGTATAAGCAACTGAGAGAGAGAGAGAGAGAGAGAGAGAGAGAGAGAGAGAGAGAGAGAGAGAGAGAGAGAGAGAGAGAGAGAGAGAGAGAGAGAGAGAATTTTCACAGGTGCATCGTGCATGGACGGTTATTCTCTTTCCTCCCAGAGAGCATCTCCCAGGCCCCGCCCCCACCCCAACGGATCCCACATGGCAGACGTTCGTTCATTCACCTCTTCCATTCAAATTCTGTTGTACTACCTATCCTTTCTCATTCCCTTACGAGACGATGATCGCTCGGCAACGACCACCACTACTGCGCACTAATCCCAGACGCATTTGCGGCTTGTTTAGAGTCGTTCAACGGCTCTTAAAGCTTCGTTAATTCTGGCTGGGATTGTGCTGACTGTACAGTAAATGGGAAGATTTCATACATTCAATTAGGATTTCATATCTATGCATTAATATTCGATTAGCAAAGAACTTGTTTCATTGTGTGTGTGTGTGAGAGAGAGAGAGAGCGAATATTTTCCGAAGTAATCAAGTTTATTTCTCCGAAATCTTACACATGGTAGATGGATGTTTAATGACATCCTGGATGTATCAATCAACGATGTACGTTACAGCTAGCCTTAATGTCCCCTTAGCTCGCAATTGCAATATCGACCAACTATCATTCATATATAATGAATTTCATAAGCTGTCATTTTAAGAGGACAGGGAGCCGCTATATAAGGAGTACCGAGAAAGACAAAATAAATAAGCTAAGAAAGGCTGCACCTCAAGCAAGAGCCCGGCAACACCTTCACCCTTTCATATTTGATGTCCTTATTCATAATAGATCGACTGACCTCGATAGCATTCATGCTTATCGTCCACGCTCCTCACCCTCCGACAATTCCCATTAATTGTACGGCGTTTCACTGTGGATGTTTTCATTCGTGTTCATGGAATTGATTCGACTAAGGAACGTCACGGGCCTTTGAAAAGGCTCATTTCCTAGACATCTACTCCAGGGCAACCCATTATGTCATCCCATTTTAGGTGTCCTGAGGTCCAATCGCCTTTGCTTTTCCGTTGCTCTAATATTTAACAAATGCGGAGGGATTACAGGTAACTGCTAAGCACTAAATATCAAGCTTTCTGAAATATGCCAGGCCACTACGAATGCCGCATTGTCCTGAATAGTCATGTCAGGGGCATTTTCAAAGACGACTCTGTTAACACCAGAGGCTTACATTCAAAACAATTCTCTTTTCCTTTCTTTTAAAGAAAAAGACTACCAGTGTAATGAAATTTAACAAAGAATACATAATAAACATTTAAAGCCAAGTCCTGAGCGAGAAAAAATAAACAAGATGTGACCGTGCAGTCTTAAAGTAGGAGTGTTCTACCAATCGTGAATTCCCTTATCAATACCAGGACACCTTCACCTCAGAATTATCCTCCGAAGCAATTACATTTACTTAAAGCTCCACCAAAGGAAAAAATGACCTCATAACCACTAGCACGAGAGCGATTATTTCATTTAATCCGAAACAACTTCCAACAATCACACGCATAGAAAGTCCTATTTGTATGGCTGGATGGTACTTTGGTGTCTGTAAAAACCAGACTTATCTTACTGCAAAACGGCTATTTTAAACTATAGCGTGGTTTTACATTCGAGAACGCTTATTCCATCCACGTGATTTCAGTTCGCAAGTGGTAGTTTCTGACTTTGTAAAATACGTTTTTCTCTATATCTAACTATGAGACAAGAGGTTTGTTTTATAAAGACTGCTTCGACACAAGAGGGACATTCACCATGAAATTACATTTATAAATACACACACACACGTGTGTGTATAATGGATTACAAACCTTACGAACGAAAAAAAAAAATCCCTGAATCTACCTGAAAGCAAGTTGGAGAATGTGGAGAATGTAGGCAAGGGCGAGGACGGCTGATGAATGGGAGAGTAACCAATGTCGGAAGCCAGGCCCTCAGAGACGCCCATCTCCTCGTCCAGGAACATATCTAACACGACAGAAACTGACATCTTGAATCCTACACGCCTCCTCCGTCACACAAGCCTTGATCCACCCAACTCGGGGAACTTCGCCGGTTAGGCCTATACGATCGACTCGAAATCGAAAAGAAACAACGTGTAAGCTACCAATGGTACTGTTAATATGGTTTTCAAGTCCTTAACTTTTCATTTTGTTTATACAGATTGTTGATTGTTTTTTTTTAATCAGCAGGTTGCTTTCCCAATCATCACAGGCACGAGTATGAGGGCTGCACTGCAGTCGACTATTAGGCTTACTAAACCGTAAAGTCAATTTCAAGCCGAGCGACAAACAAATTTCAGCACTGGCACCTTCTCAGCTTTCGTGTTCTCCAATCTTTCCTATATCGTTTGCTGCATTTTGTCAACAACGTATGAAAATAGTGCTGACATTTTTGTTTAAGCAATTCCCTCCTCGTCTTGTTTCACTACATTTCCCGCTAAAAAAAAAGATTTTGTTTCGGAAATCCTTTTTGAAAAGTGCCAAACAATCGCAAGGAGACTTTTCTAACCGTTAAGCCACCGTGATAAGACTTATCCCAGCACGTTTCCTGTTGTGACAAAAAAAAAGTGCTCAGGCCCCAATCCACATTTTTCAAGTCCTCTGAACAATTCTGCTTTCTCCGTGAAGTTGCTTAACACTGGCCACGCGCCGTTTATCCCAATAAGGCATCTGTGACTTTAACACTTACACAATATTCTTGACATGAGTACAACTCATATTTTTGCAAATTAGTTCTTGACTCCAATATATTAATTACACTTCTAACAGAAAACACGAAGGAACGCATTTCCAAATTCCATTTGCTTGATAGCCTATTTTGTATAACTAAATTTTTTTCTTGTATAATTCACATATACAGTATTCACTGGCAAAGAGACTGTCATGTAAAAACTGAGGTAAACTGAAAGTATAATCTTTTATCCATGGTCATTGTACCAGAATCACTAACTGCTGCTTCCAGTACTTGTACTGCTTCAGTCAAACATTCCAAGTCAAAGTCCTCAATTAAACATATTCTTGACGCAAATCACATGAAATTCTTTCCAATCTTACAAAAAGACATTTACTGTTTTTTTTTTTATTTCAAGGAGCAATTAATTCTGTAAAACTTGACTCTGAAGGCGGTCGATGCAAAGAAGCAACGATCATTATAGCAAAAATCGCAACAACAAGATACAGCAGCTCGTAGGATAATAAGGCTCACATGAACTTCCGGTAATTCTTATCTCTCTCTCTCTCTCTCTCTCTCTTCCCTTGCATGGATAGGGTGGATGCCTGGCACGTGGTACACACTCGGAGATGTGTCAAAACACGAGACCTGTTGACATGACGCACTTAAAGGGGTTTAATATTTGCTTATTTCTGCCGAAATGCTTTGCTGTCAAACATCTGATGCAGTCGCGATGCACAACTTTCAATGAATGCGTCACTCTAAACATTTTCCCCCTACGACATCGTTTAAGCTATAACAACTTTTCGAAAGCAGAAATGACTATCACCACGTTCCACATTTCCGTTGCCCTACAACGCATTAGCAATCAAATGTTGAAGTTTCACGAACCAATATATCAGAAACACTTAAAACAGCGTCGATGATGTTATAAGTTGGCACTCCCCTGCCAGGTAAGACGGCGAACTGAGCGTGGTTCCATGCGGTGACGTTCTCAAAGTCATCCAGCGATCGGCACCGTTAGTTATGCTCTCGGTTCCCCTGAAGGTGACGGGAGTTCCTTGAGCGCGGCTCTTGCCGTCAAGCTGAAGGCGATTTCAAAACAGTATGGCAATGCCTGCAACCATCGAATGCCTTTGCAGAGATGAGCAGGGGTGGGAAAAGCATGGTAGGTGTGCTTCAGGGAGAAGCGTTTCAGACTGACTGACTGGAGGTGAAAGAACAGGTGTGCTGAGACCCAAACACACCGGGTCTGGTTCGCTCGCTCAGTGGTCGTCGCTGTTAGCGGCATGGTTGCGAGTTGTGTGCCGGCCGGCTTTTCCATTCATATACACACACACACACACACACACACATACACACACATATATACGTATAATTTTTTTAAACACTGTAGTTCCCATAGTAAGGGATGCTCAAGAAGAAGAACAATACAAAGTTCATCTCCATATTTATACTTTACTGTTTGAATCCTGGATGAACCCCTAGTCCACTAAAACCCCCACATTGCCTGCCTACATACAATATAATATAATATATATGTATATATATGTGTGTGTGTATGTATGTGTGTGTGTTTTGCATCATCATACCGTTTTATAATCGTACATGAGTCATATCATAAGCAATGGTCTCACACATGAACATGAGTTACTTACTTTCACTGAAACCAAGCGGAGACGCGAGTAAGGGCCACAAACAAGCCGGCATGGACTCGATTCTGACATCCGTACGAGGGAAACAATCTACCAGAAGACAACTGCGACCAGCGAAACAAAATAACCGCCACGCCTCATCCGCGGCACTAATGACTCATTGGTTTTGGTCACATTTGCACACATTGCGCGTCCGTGCTCCTTCACTGGGAGAAGCGACGTAAGCCCTTTTTGGATAACTAACTTACAACCTCCGGACTGCGCCTGTACTTTTTCAAGTATATCCGGCGCTTCCATCAAATAACTGAATAAATAACTTCTTTTTCCCATCAAAACGCTTAATTACTGTACGTAAGAGGCGTCCACATGCCTCAGCGAAGCTCTTCTTGAGTGAAACATGAAAACTGGGGCAGGGAAGAGTTACAGAAGTTGAACAACATACAGGTGCGGAGAGGCCAAACGAAAAGAATGGAAAATTAAAACGCAGAAACAAATGGAACTGCGGGAGCTGACAACAACATTCTGCTGTCAACTGCGATCAATGATCAACTCCATTTTCATTCAGTGCTTCAGAGGTCTCAGATGTTTTGGGTGTACCCAGTGTTTATCCTTTGCTGGATTTGTTAACGTATCTGTACAGCTAACTGTGGCTACCTACTCACCTCAGGTGCCACATATAGTAGTCTTATGCAAGCTGGTGACCATGTAGCCTATGTTCTTGTCCTTTGGGGTATGCCATAGCCTCTAACAGTCTTGGCTATCTATTCATGTGTGTGCTAATAATAATAATAATAATAATAATAATAATAATAATAATAATAATAATAATAATAATAATAATAATCTATTCAACGTCATGTGCATCCCTATGTTTATTTTTCGTGTGTGCAATATAGACTCTCTATTGATAGTGAATTCCATGTTTGACCTTAACAGAATCTCAAACTAGATGATGCAAAATAACATATGCAGTGCACAAGCTATAAGTATATACGATGCAATGCAGAATTACTTCAAGAATGCTACAAATAAAGCAGAAAAACTAAGCCCAAAATAGTTTACAAAACACAACTTGCCTATTTCATTTTTATTCACTTTTTATTACATTGTCACTCAGCTTGGCGACCAGGTTTATTCAATCCAGTTTCAGCTTGGCAAATGACTATTCTATATCTATTCAGTTTGGTGAATGACTATTCTACATCTCTTCAGCTTGGTGAATGACTATTCTATATCTCTTCAGCTTGGCAAATGACTATTCTACATCTCTTCAGCTTGGCAAATGACTATTCTACATCTCGTCAGCTTGGCAAATGACTATTCTACATCTCTTCAGCTTGGCAAATTACTATTCTACATCTCTTCAGCTCGGCAAATGACTATTCTACATCTCTTCAGCTTGGCAAATGACTATTCTACATCTCTTCAGCTTGGCAAATGACTATTCTACATCTCTTCAGCTTGACAAATGACTGTTCTACATCTCTCCAGCTTGGCAAATGACTATTCTACATCTCTTCAGCTTGGTGAATGACTATTCTACATCCATTTTGAGTCGAACCAAGCCCAAAGCCGATTCAAAAGATTTGATGCGGTAGGAGTTAATGGAATTGGTTGATAAAAAAAATTAGGCTGGCACACTCGCCCGAAGACCCCACTGCTGTGTTTGAGAGAACCTTCAGAACTGCTTAACGTTTCTGGCACATAAGTGTTCAAGTGTGGCACACACTGGCCTGTTTGTTGAGCTGTTTACACTTCAGTACTACTTTCTCCCAAGTATTCTTTCCTTATATGTGTGGGCATTCTGTTCTGTGGTGGCCTTTTCGATTTGTCATTTCAGTGTCAGCAAAATCTGATAAAATAATAATAATAATAATAATAAAATCCAAAATCCACATTTATGTAAAGTGCTGTATTTACAAATAAAATGAATTCCAAGAGCGTTCGAGAGCCTGCTCAGCTCCCTTCTTCAGCTAGAAAAAAAAAATGTATTTGTGAATACAGCACTTTACATAAATGTGGATTTTGGATTTTATAAACATATTCACGGGATTGTGAAGAAGATTTGCAATAATAATAATAATAATAATAATAATAATAATAATAATAGGAAAAATACCTTCTTTAATACAGGTTTTGTTAAACAAAATGGCAGTTTCAACAGCATTTATTTTATATAGTAAACGCTCAATTCGTCTTATCAATTGTTTTTCTTGCGCTGGAATGGTTGCAAGCAATTGACCAATATTCATATCCGGTGGGTTAGTGATGTGTAGGAGGTAGTTCTCGTGGAATGTCGATGATGCCCTAACAAGGAGGGCGAATCTAGTCGACATTCCAGGAGAACTACCTCCTACACAACTGTCATCACTAAACCACCGCATATGAATATTGGTCAATTGCTTGCAACCATTCCAGCGCAAGAAAAACAATTGATAAGACGAACTGAGCGTTTACTATATAAAATAAATGCTGTTGAAACTGCCATTTTGTTTAATAATAATGAAACTCGAACGGTTTATCATGCTCTACTTCCTCAAACGTCACCACTATCCTTTTTATCCTTGTTGCGTGATGGGAAGGACACATCCTAGTGACGGGAACTCTGGGTCTGGGAGGAGGGAGAGGCTCCCCCAACGGATCCAGAGTGACTACGGTGTATCCTTCCCACCACCAGGCTATCCTTCGTGCTGCCACGTCTCCTTTTGTCGGACTTTTCCTTGTTTTATCGCAGTCGTTCTGTTCATATAGAAACTTGGGGTTACTCTTCAACAGTGGAATTTCCATGGAAATTTGTTCATCTGGAAATATTTACACAGCACAACTTTTCCAGCAAAATTAAACTGATTTTAAAAATATGGCTGATCTGAGAGTAAAATGATCCTTTGGGAAACATGCAGAGGAGAGCTACCGAAGATAGGGTATATTGAAAAAAAATCTTTGCACTTGCTCAAGTACTCTGTCCGTAATAAATTATTTTGTCCTTAGTGAGTTATGGCCTTTAAATAGGGCAAAATAGAAAACGGCAAATCTGTGTTCATTTCTCAGTTCAGGAGGAACAGCCGGGACACAACAATTCTTGATTTTCTGATAATTCTCGACATGAGGTGTTTTACTAATAGTTCAAGAGAGGGTAATTACAAGTACGTTACTCACTCGAATGCCATTACAATTCACAAACATCTTGATACTGTCTCATATAACACTGACAAATATCAACGACGACACATTACTGCTCAAATACCTTACATCGAAAATTAATACACGAATATTCATGATCCTGTAAATTATTCTGTTGCTTATTCTAATCAAACTTCAGGGTGTGACGTTCCTGCCTACACGAGTTAGGGCAGAAGAGATCTTTAGCCTTGGCAGGAAACCCTTCTAGGAGAAGGACACTGAAATCAGGCAATCCTTCTGAGAAGGACACTGAAATCAGGCAATCCTTCTGAGGACACTGAAATCAGGCAATCCTTCTGAGAAGGACACTGAAATCAGGCAATCCTTCTGAGAAGAACACTGAAATCAGGCAATCCTTCTGAGAAGGACACTGAAATCAGGCAATCCTTCTAAGAGAAGGTTACTCCGAATACAGGCCTTATTCTCTAACCTTGGACTGTGCCATAGTCATTGTACCGTGGCCTTCCATGATCTTGGGCTTTTCGAAAAGTGTGTAGGAAAGCGCCTTCTTCTTTACCTAACCTTTTCCTTCTGAGCTCTTTATATAATTTCTAAATCCATCCTGACAGTCCTCCTCCAGTTATTGCGGCAAACCTGGCGGGCTTCTTATATGCCTTGTAAGGTGTGCCGGCTCCACTTTATCGAACAGATGTTTCCGGCATAGTTCAATGACATACGATGAGGTTTATTTATACTTTTAATGTAATTTTTGTAAATAATGCAAATACTGTTGTCGACTGCATTATTATTGTTTATTGTTCTGTTGATTTTTATGGTTTTGCCACTGTTATGAGTTACGAGCCTATTTATTAGTTTTACTACTAATTTTATGTTGTTAATTTTAATGCTTTCGGGAGACATTGAGCTGAACCCTGGGCCTGCTGCTCATTATAGTAAGAAACATTGCAGAGTATTTTACACAAATATTCTGGGCTAATGGTCAAGTCTTCTTGATCTCCAGGGTTGTTCCCATAACTATGATTTGATATTTTATCTCAGACACTTGTAAGTAGTAACTCGTCAGAGGTTGAGATTTTAATCCCAGGGTTTGGTGGCCCTAATTCTATTTATTGTCGTAACATCCCACATGCACAAGGTATGGGTGTGCACTAACCCACACGAGCAAGGTATGACTGTGTGGGTCCTGGGCTGTGTAATATCTCACGTGCGCAAGGTATGGCTGTATACACAAGTCCGGACGACCTATATATCGCCAGAAAAACTTAAAGAGTGTAGTTGTCATGAAATTCTTTGTTTTAAGATTTTCACTAAGTTCTACAATGTATCCACATTGGCTGTTTACCACAATCCAAATATCGACGATACTATATATGACTTGTCTTTTGGAGAGGGTTCGTATGGCTCAGTCACAGGACTCAAAAGCTTCATTCGTTATTTGTGGAAGCTACGATGCAAAGCACAGTGACTGGCTTAATTCAAATCCCACAGATCAAAATGGCTGGTCTGTTCGCGAGTTCTGTGTATCCTGCGATTCTGGCCAGCTAATCGAGGAACCCACATATATTTCTGGCAATAGATTAGACCTCATATTGACATATGTTCCAGCTGTTGTCAAGTCCAAGGTCTGCGAGTATATAGGCACTTCCGATCACTGCACCACTGAGATGGACATATCTGTTATTCAGTATATTCCTAATTCCACCACAGGAAAAATGGTCTGGCTGAAATCTAGGGCACTTAATATTTCAGGTCCATATCTGATACAGATCCCCAGAAGAAGTTAAATGACATGCTGATGGCTATTTTAGTCAGGTAAGTCCCTAGAACGGTCATTAAATTCATGACAAATGCCGGGGCGATGGTTTGATGACATATACAGAAGAGCTTACCAACTTCTCAGTTCCAGAGGTCCTTTATTCCTCGCACCGCTGTTGGACTGTGGACCAGTCTCCCTGAGGATGTCATGTAACTGGAACTTCAAAAGTTCAAGCGAAGATGTAACGCATTACTACCCTAATGCTGTTCTCCTTGCATTTTAATGCATTTCTATCTATTTATTATCTTATTTGTTTACTTTTTCTCTTTTAATGAGTGAGATCTCTCCTTTCTGTATTTCCCTTGACCTCTTCTTACTTCTTCCTAGTGAACACCATATACTTTGGAAGCTTGAATTTTCAAGTCAATGGCCCCCGTAGGCTTGTTCCTATGAATAGGGTTAATCTTCTGAATAATAATAATAATTAAAACTGACTTTGGAGATTTATAATGTGAGAACGCCAATACTCCAGGCAAATGATCCCCTTGTTCAGCCCACGCAATAAAACAATGAAAAGTATAAACACAATGAAAAGTATAAAGTTCAAGGAAGGCTTGAACGTATAAATTCCCAACGGGTAGAACAGCTGCCTTATGCAAGCTTCATTACGGAAATGGCAAGTGAGGTGACAGAAGAATGTTACAATGAAAAACAAATTACACCACAAAATCAGAAGAAACTGGAACGAACGCCTCCCTTAGGCTGTAGACAAAACTTCTACATTTCACATGTTGTCGGCAGTCACTGAAATGGAGCTGAATGTACCAGCATGTGTTACAGGAAATAAAATTCCTTTTCAACAACTGATACAGCACTCTGAATACGGAGCATATATACTTACCGGTCTTTGACGAACTAGATTTACAAAATTATTTCACATTTTTAAACGCCGAGTCCCTTTTTGGAAGATACAGAGGCAGGGAGCAGTTCTTTCTCCAACAATACGCATGCGATGATCACTGCCTCGATCCTCAAGGTCGAGTGTCACTTGTTGTTAGGCAGGGTTCATTATTTCCTACTAAGAACTTAATGCCGCTTGGCAGTGCCACCACTGCTGCTGGCTAAAGCATCCTTAAAAAGGTATTGGTCTGCAGACAAGATACCAAGTTGTACGGTGTCTGAAGGATCATTATATCTACAAGCAAACCTACCATGTATGCACGTATACATACATACATACGTACGTACACATACAAACATTATATATATATATATATATATATATATATATATATATATATATATATATATATATATATATATATATATATATATATACGCAATAAGCATAATCTCGGTGAGCATTCCGGAATAAAGTTGCAAGGTTGCTAGCGACGTGTCCTTCTCCTCACTGTCAGCAACCAATCACAGTCGTCTAACCATCATGTACATAACACCCTGCATAAGCAGTCCAACAATACACATTTTAGATGGCCTAAACTCACCTGATATTACATTGTTTATTTTGAACACGTAACAGCAAAAATCTTGAAAATACTGTCTACCTACTTTTCAAAAAGTAACACAAGTTTGGATGGATACCGTAAGTGTGAAAGTATGAAAGCAAATAAAGTGAGAGAGAGAGAGAGAGAGAGAGAGAGAGAGAGAGAGAGAGAGAGAGAGAGAGAGAGAGACTTCAAATCTTGGAAATATTTGAAAAAAAAAAATCCTTGATAAATCCAAGATGATTGATTCGCAAGTAATTACAAATTCATTTACCATGGAGTAAAGAAAAGTCTGGCTATTTATGGCGCTTCAGACTATTTCTAGCTTATGCTGCCTCGACGGGGCTCAACATCTGTTCAACCCCGATACACTTGTATTCGACAGCTGCGTGATATCAACTGTTGCCTCAGCAACGCCACCAAACACGGAAAAGCGTCGGTTCGTCCCGCTGCGACACCTGACACTTCCAAGGTGTCTGAAATTATTTTCGATCCATTTCAGTTTCCCTTTAGCTTAAATTCCATTCATTATAAATGATTTCATTCACTTCACAGAAGATTTAAGAAGGAAAATTAGCTGAAACACTTTAGTTCAGCGCCCTTCGACTCTATGGTACCCTAGAGTTCCTTCATGTTGTTCAATACATTTCTTTATTTCTTTCTTTAATTTAATCAACTTTTATGTCAGTTGTCCTCGCTAGAAGGGCCACTAAGCCTTTATTACATTATTATTATTATTATTATTATTATTATTATTATTATTATTATTATTATTATTATTATTATTAAAGCAAGAGTCACATTCTCGTGTCTCCCAAAATCTAAACAACGACTCCCATCACAAGTCATATTTTCGTGAAAATCTCGCCCAGCTCTCTCAGATGTCTTGCCAGCTACGGCCAGCCGAGCAGAAAGAAACATAACGCCTGTGTCGGAAGTAATAGAGTTTTTCAATATTTGATCATCATTAAGTTCTCGTCGGTTTCTACCCAAAAAGCTCTCACAGGAAACAATCTGCCGCTCATGGTAATCACATCCAAATCACTTGTGAGTTCTGCAATACTGTGATACTTTTCTTTCGCCCAATTCTCGTCATATCTGTTTTAATGGACGGAGTTAACTAATGGCACGTTTGCTTTCATTGAAAAAATAAATAAACCTTTGCACCTTTATGTTAAAAATAACTAATATTATGTGCAGTTTTAAACCCTACTGCCTTAAAATGACAGGCACCAATAAAATTCGGATGGACAGTTGCGTACTCGAGAGTCAATCGATGCGTTTAGAACGTCGTACCATTCCTCTTCTGTTTCGTCAGATAGTTAACCACTTTTCTACATGGGCCGAGCTGGTTTTGGGAATGGATGCTTGTCCCAGTTCCTTAAGAAGGAACGAAGGATGATAACGATGCAGAATATGACGAGAGGCAACGCTCTGACATTTTACGCGGCATCAGTGAGGCCCCTGACCTATAGACGAGCTACCGTCATTAATCTAACAGGGAACTCTGACCACGTCCATCAAAGCATGACACGTGGCATTCCCAGTCAACCCAGTCAGGCCGGGAATCGATCCTGAATCAGAAGGAAAATAGGAAAGGTGAGGTTCCATCAGAGGGTGTTCCACGTGGTTCTAGAACTATTTTTACACACAGATGTGCCCTTCCTCACACCAAGGTCACATTACCCGCTGCGCCTCGCGAGAATGAAAAAACAACTTACAACCGGTCATGGAGATCACCTAGGTTTGAAGGCGATCTCTTTTCACGTTCAAAACTGCTGAAATACGAGACGTTATAGTTCATGCTCGGATGCAGATGGTGACATAACAGAAAACTGGTAAAGTAATTGCATAAAGGATAATGGAAATTGAAATAAAAATAATACCACCTATCCATGAGTCTTAATATTCCGTAATGGAGTAGACAGTGTTTTTCCCTAATCCAATAGCAATGTGATGCTGGTGAATAATGTATGCAAATATGATACCTCTGACTATAATGACAAAAAGGCTTCTTACAAAAACAGGATAATAAGAATAGAAGGGCATCCAGGTCACCATATGCTAACAAAATCCCATTCAAAAAAGAAATAAAAGACTATCTAGCGACACCTGACGAAGACTTCAGAAACACTCTCTCTCTCTCTCTAAGTTGTGTTATCTACAACATCCGTCATGTTCCCAGAGATGAAACTCGGTTTTGGGAGACTTCGTACAAACTTCAGTACTGGATCTCGTCCTCTGTGGGAGGGAGGGAGGGATGAAGGAATTCTTGGTGGACGCAATCAACATCTTCCTCACAAACAAGAAGACCAGAGTTCGATCCCCAACGAAGATAACACTGACCTTGGTTTTTTCTTAACAAACCATTGCGTCTCCCTCGACCTAACCAGAGCAAAAGTATATGGTGTTCATTTGGCTACAGTGAGTCGCATCCGTGTGTGAGTGTGTGTGTACAGTATATATATATATATATATATATATATATATATATATATATATATATATATATATATATATATATATATATATATATCACAACTGCCTATCACCCAAAATAGGAGATCATTCACCATATATTCAATCTCCACCCTGCATAATTCCTACAAAGGTGGAGACGATGGCTGCGATGATAAAAGAAATTATGTTGATATCAAAGGGCGCCTCTCCAACTGGTATCAGAACACCAAACTTACTACTCTTACCAGGATGGCAGCCACGTGCTCTAATGCCAGCGTCGACGACCGGCTACTAGTAGAACCGATAAGGCACGATACACAATGCATGGGGCGTGTAACAGCTGTTATCGTCACAAGAGTTGACACCACCCTTGTTCGCCTGACAGATAACGCAAAACTGTTCGTGCTTGGGCCAGAAACATGACGGCTGGTATTCATTAATATCATACAGGCCAGACTCAGTTGTCCGCAGCATATCGCATGAGTGTGATCAGTAAAATATTCCCGTTTCTTCCATAGGACTTATCTTTATTTCACATCATTCATAGTTACAAGGCTGCTTTTACCTAGGATTTGAGCCCTTTGTTGGCCGACTCGGTTGAGCTTCAGACTGTCACTCGATGGGCCGGAGTTCAATTCCCGCGGACGGCTGATGAAGAGTTAGAGGAATTTATTTCTGGTGATAGAAATTCATTTCTCGCTATAATGTGGTTCGGATTCCACAATAAGCTGTAGGTCCCGTTGCTAAGTAACCAATTGGTTCTTAGCCACGTAAAATAAGTCTAATCCTTCGGGCCAGCCCTAGGAGAGCTGTTAATCAGCTCAGTGGTCTGGTAAAACTAAGGTATACTTAACTTAACCTAGGATTTGAAATCTGTTATATTTGGTATTACTAACAATATACGGGATTATTATTGTTATATGTATGAAACGAAAGCAGTGGCGGCTTGGCTTCTCTCTGTCGCTGGATTGTTTGATAACTGAAAGTTGGACGGTGGCTATCCTTGCTGTTCTTGTACCTTACACTTTATGCAGTAAATGTCTTGTGCCTTTGTTCTAAAAACTCGTTCGACTATTTTTCCCACGGCTAATATTTCCAACACCGCGGTATTATCCCATCCATACCTGTGGGAATCATGCCAGCTGAGAGGAGAGCCTGTCAGCTACAAGGTCTCGGGTACGGCAAGCGCTACTCACCCTTCATTTCATTCCTAATGAGCAGACATTCTCGTCAACGAAGTCAGGAGACCCTGGTGTTAATGAGCAGACATTCTCGTCAACGAAGTCAGGAGACCCTGGTGTTAATGAGCAGACATTCTCGTCAACGAAGTCAGGAGACCCTGGTGTTAATGAGCAGACATTCTCCTCAACGAAGTCAGGAGACCCTGGTGTTAATGAGCAGACATTCTCCTCAACGAAGTCAGGAGACCCTGGTGTTAATGAGCAGACATTCTCCTCAACGAAGTCAGGAGACCCTGGTGTTAATGAGCAGACATTCTCCTCAACGAAGTCAGGAGACCCTGGTGTTAATGAGCAGACATTCTCCTCAACGAAGTCAGGAGACCCTGGTGTTAATTAGCAAACTTCCACTGAATAGAAAAAGGAAATCACGGAATGTGTATCATGCCTGCAATTATCAAGAGCTTGTGTGACATCCGATTCAGATCGTAACATGATCCAGGGGCTCCCGCCCCGCTTCACCGATGGTGCTCGCCCCTCCACCCATCTCTGGAGCCCCGTTCACCTTGCCCAAAAATGATGCCAGTAGTAGCAAAAATAGCTATAAATATGGGGCGTAGAGGTCCCGTTGGGAATGAAGCTTCCCATTTTCTTGTTAATTAAAATAAAAGTATTTTATACAATAAATCAAACGCTGTTAACCACGACGTGAAACTCACTCAGCTTTAGTGGCTGGCTATTTAAACGAGCTCGGCCTTCGGGCAATTTTTTTTTAAAAAGATAACATTATCATATGGCAGTAGATTTATTATACTTCATTATAACTCAGTGAGGTACATCATCGTGCAACATTCGCAAAATCAACACCATAGACCAAATGCAAATACTCCGTCTAGACGGATGGAAGGCCCGCAAACCCACGTCTTTGACAGGCTTCTAATAACCCTAAAATCTCTTGATACTAGATGGTAGATTGTCGCCAGCATATTTTTGTTATGCAAATAATTCTTCCCTTTGGTTCTTCCCATCACTTTCGTTTGCCCTGCAGAGTACTTTTTTTTTTTTATTCGTTTCGATACTTTTATTCTTTTACCAATAAAAACTGAAAAAATAGACGCAATCTCACATGCTACTATTTTCAGAAGCAACTTTGAGAAGCCGTCCGATATCCACCAGCCATCTCAGGTCTTGAAATTCAGCTCGTTACTGATAAGGGCAGCACTAATGTACCCAGGGGTTTACTCGCCGGAGCATTCCCCTTTCATGTGATTGCATTAAGACGACACTGCCTTTATAGGCTCGAAAGAGCCTTATTGGTAAAGTACAACAACACCAGTAATAAAAATAGCAATATTAATCATCATCGTCATTACTTGAATCGAAAAATCACAACAAAAGTTCTCAACGAACAAAGTTTTTCTAAGAAGTTTTACTAACCAAGTTTGACAACACTGTTCAAATGAGCATCCAAAACCACAGTTCCTAGAGACCAACAGTTGTCGAAGAGCAAGACAGAGAGTTCAAGAGGCAAACGGACCATGCCTACTAGAAAGAGACCTAAAAACGTTCTCAACCCTCTGTACAGATGGTTGAAATAGTTTTTAGGTCTCTTCGCTACTGGGCATGGTCAGTGGAATATAGCCTCATTAACCGGTCCAGATTTAATGATACAGAGAGTTAAATTCAAAAGGCCACCTGGACAATCCCATTAGCAATTCTAAATAGTATATTATCCGAGTGAAACACTTGCACTTCAAGTGCTAAATGGTTAATGAGTTGGCAGTGACACATGTCGTATATGCACCGCTGGCAACGTTTGAAAAAATACTAACACGAATCACTGCATAAATGGAACTCGTACTCGACCACTTGTGCTTTCGGCGCCTCTGAGGCCTTTCTGTTACTGCGCCCTTCCTTTGCATGGCAAAGCTCTCTACTCTGTCCGTCTCTCAGGAGGAATTAGATAGAGTGTCAGTTTCAACTCAAACGTTCAAATCAACTACGAAGCATTTACCAATTTCAGTTTATTGAAAAGACTTCAAACGTGCTAAATTAAACAATGAAAGGACATAAATGCCATTTATAAGGAACTTATTTAGCAACTGGAAACTCCACGTCGGTTCTACCCGAGTTAAAAAGGAACAAAATACACCTATATATACAAAAAAATACACATACAAGCGCACATACACTTGTCCATATAACATGCAGTACATTCATAATTTGTCTACATAACATACAGTACATTCACACTAAGACATTACAAAAACGTAAGCAGATATGATGAACCATAAGCAGTCGTTTAGACTCATACTGTACTTGCCTGAACAGTAATAAAAACAGAATTACTTATATTTTTTATACCAAGCATGCCAGGTGTACCAACACACACACATACACATACACACACACACACACACATATATATATATATATATATATATATATATATATCTAATTCCTGAGAGGAATATAATATATATATATATATATATATATATATATATATATATATATTACTGAGAAATATTGTTTATTACCCAGTTCACCATACCGAGGGAAGAGCTGACACTAATTCCCCTTGGGCGTAAGTCATTCCCAAGGCATGTGCAACAGACATTAAACGATATTTATGACTAAATACTTGTGAGCATAAAAGCCACGCATGTATAAGTGAAAAACCACTCACTTACTGTACATACATACATACAATCCGCGACAGTTTCTCAATTTCAGTTGTCTAACAGGTAAGAAACTCTGACTTCCAAAAGTGTGCGCTGAAACTATCCAGAGTTCGAAAACTGGACGGCTCACATTCCACCAAAACATGCGGGGGGGCATTCCAGCGACGATCAATTCCTTCGATTTCCAGTAAATTGGCGACAAGCGGAGGAACGGGGAAAGTGATCTGCCGTAGTTATTCACTTAGCAGGAGATCGATTCAATCGACGACAGGTAATTTCAAAAGTAAGAGAAGGTGGGGACGGGGGACAGCGCTTTCTGTTCACTGAAAGTTAGACACAGCGTTATCACATGGCAACAGCGGTGATTCACTGACGGGTTTCTATAAACCGATGTCACCAGAAATATAGTCACCGGCGCCGAATATGTACTTGCAATAAAAAACATGAACTAGAACAGGAATATTTAGAAAAAAACGAGGCATTAATTTTTTGAGACTTCCACTCCATAGATCCACAGAAAGAACGAAATGGAAGCCAGCAGCAGTAGTCGCGAAGATCAGGGCCGACGAAGATTAAAAGGGAGAGTTTCCAGCGAAAGTGAGGTTTGTAAATGAGCAAAGGGCGGGCGCCGAGGACGGCCATCTTCTTCTTCTTCTTCTTCGTTCCTATTTCTAAAAGCCTTTAGGTCGCAGCGACTACATTTTCTTGCTTCTTAGTTAAAGAGGACTTGGCACTGTTTATGCTATAACAGCGTCTTTTCAAGACTGGCTTATTGATCACCATACCCATTTATTTTTTAATTATCAAATGCCTTCCCCGTCGATGTATGTTATTGCCTAAAACACTGAGATAAGCGATTCTACCCACAAACGTTTATTATTATTATTATTATTATTATTATTATTATTATTATTATTATTATTATTATTATTATTATTATTATTATTGCACCGCACTTTCAAGTTCATTTGCTTATTATTATGGCATCGCATTTAATAATAATAATAATAATAATAATAATAATAACACTAATAATAATAATAATAATAATATTTGTGATAGTTAAACTCAGGTTATTAACCTGACTAATATAATTTTAACCAAGGGGAAATGTCTAAATTTTTTAAGAGATTTAAACAACAGAAGATGAACATGAAAATGAAATAATCTGAAGCTGTATTTGCAATACACTAATGCGAAACTATGCCAAATTTAAATAACGCTGCTATTAAAAAGAAATGTCTTAATAGCCCTCCAGTTTTTATATAATAAGTGTCTACCGTGAATTCGATTAGATTTCACCCCGTTAAAGGACCATTCTCCTCATCTTTTCACCAATACTACTACAGACGTTGTTCCCGAGAAGAACCGAGCTTGGGAACTCCTGCACTTCTTCCTCAATTTTGAGTTCAAGACTTCCGCGTGTGGAAACGCGAGTCTCAAGAGAATCAGCGATCTGAACCACCATCATTTTCTTCCAGAACTGTTTTGAGGGTGGCGTTTCTCTAGCTTCTATATTATTCAAGTGGTTAAAAATGTCCTAACAGGGATGACAGCTTTGTTTTTGTCATTTTTCTATTTTGGCGGTATCTTAATTAATCAATTACTGTGATAAGTGCGCCGGAAGATATTGCTTCATACTGACGCTACATTTAAAATGTGAGATAAAGTGCCACTTTTTATCATCCTCGTCTCCTAAAGAATATGAAGAAACGAAATGCATATTAATGCCTTACTGTTCAAGCAATTACTCTCTTTCAGAGGCTGCAACGTGTCAAATCCATTCTCATAGAATTATACCATAGAGCGGAAACAGTCCACAAAAATTAAATGCAGACACTACACAGCTACATCAACTGTCGGAAAAAATGTCTTTTAAGCATTTTGCTAAAAATAACTTATTATAGAGAGTTGTAACTTTCTGACCAAAGACAAGCTACTTGAATTGATTGTCACAAAATCCATGACCAGGCTGCATCAAAAACAGGGCATCTGAAAAACCAATCGCTCATAGTTTGAAATCCAACAGAACCACTTTCGCCCTTCGGAAGTTTGCGCGAGCAATAACGAAGAAACCCAGCGAGTCTTCCAAAAGGCCTTAGTAGGTTCCGATAATCAATAGACAATCAGCGAAGCCGTGAGTGTCACTCAATGCCCATGAAACTTTCACGATATCTAGACCAAGAAAGTGCTGTGCCACTGCATTTCAGCAGTCATGAACGACGATTTCTTAATACTTGGGACGCTTCTAAAGTTTCTCAGTTTTCAGACCGCTTAAATGTTAACGATATTATTACACTTAGTATTTAGAGTGTGTACGCCCAATATTGCAAGTCACTTCATCAAATTGTTGGATTCGAATAATTTTCTCATGCTGAAGGGAACTAACACCAGCACACATTTCTGGACAATTGCTGTCCGAACTAACACCAATAATTCTTCTTCTTCTTCTTCTTCTTCTTCATACACTCAGCCGTGTTTAAAACATAACGTGTTTGGTAAGACATATGTACTGTAGGTGTGTAACTACGATGTTACAAGAACGGATTAACAACAGAATTTAACGAGTCTGGTAGACATATACCTTATGTGAACTCGTGGATATTACATGTAAAATGTGAAAGGGTAAATATGAAAATGTGTTATTTTTAAGGTTTAAATGCTCTATACCAGACAACAAGTTTGTGCCAGCCTTTTATTTCTAATACTTATACTGGTAAGGAAAAACAATTCAATTTACAAAATAGTACAAATTTTTATTGATCTTAGTGGAAGTATACTCTCTCTCTCTTTCTCTCTCTCTCTCTCTCATGAACATGAGGTTATTTTCTTCAATTTTATTTTATTTTATTTAATTCTACTGAAACTTGCTCTGCTACTTAAATGTTTTTCAGGCTTGTTAACTATTTATAAAGTTTGCCATACAAATTTCAGAGAATTATTGAATAAAATAAAATTTCAAGGATCTCTTGACGCTGACGCCAGGTCTTTTTGGTCCGCTCTACGAGCAAGAGCCCGTGCCCTCCAACAACAAACATGACAGCAGGTTCCCAAGGCTGTTCAAGTAAAACTGAGACACACTAAACACTTGTGCATTTAACCCGGTCACCGTGAAAAGACAATCGTTATCATCATCACAGAGTGACGAAGACATACAGGGCAATGTTGTCTTCAAGTTCAAAACCTCATAAAACCCGATTAAGTCATATTTATTTCGGAATTTCCAACGATATGATATTGCCATTCCCGACTAGATTTTAACTAGGCCAACTCAAGAAATAACAAGAGCGATGGGCAAGCACCCAAAAGAAAACATGCCAAGCAAATGAGTCCATCTCTGGAACCACCTCCACAGGACCCCCTTCATTTGGGCGTCTCCAAAATAGAGCACGGTCGATGACCGCAGCCGACGCACAATGACACCCGTGCCAGAGAATGAATTCTCTCCAGCCAACCAACAACCGTTTATGCAAGCACAAAGGAGATCTGCTTTCAACATACTGCCCATCTGCTACTTGCTCGTAAACGAACGGACAAGTGCCGACGAGCCACAATGAAATATACAGGTCTACTCGTAGAATCTTGACGCCTCTCCTCAGGAAGGACGGTTTCTTGTACGGCTAAAATCTACGTGGATTTATATGATCACTATTTTCTGCATGATCCCATATGGCACTGAATGGTGGTTTTGCTAAAAGCTTGTTTGTTCTAATAGATTTTCCTAAGTGTTCACAAACCCTCGCACACACCCTCGGCACTTTGTTTTTCCCACGTAAACTGCATGACAGCAATTACACTCGTACTTGTAAACAACATGAGATTGTAGTTCTGGGGGTACGATGTCTTTGTACTAAAACAAGCCACCAATGGTATACTTAGGTCTAAACACTACTCTGACATTAGCTTGGTGATGAAATTCTCTTAAAAGTTTGAAAAGTTCTAATAAGTCTATTTTTAATATAAAAACTCTTATTGCCATATAGCATCGCTTTATTGGCGTTTGCAACAGCAATATTAAAACCGTTTTTAGGAACCATTTCTTTTAAAAACTGAAATTCTGAATGAAGACTAAAATAACTTGAACAAACGTTAAAGGCACGGGATACGAGCGAAGAGACTAAATGACGTTTACAAACTATAGGGGTGAATGAAGAAAATTTACTGTGAGTCCTGTAAAAGTTGGTTTCCTGTATACTGATGTCGAAAAAGTGCTATCGCTGTGTTTACTTACAAGCACGTCAAGGAAAACTAAGTATTATTGTTCTCTACTTCTGAAGTAAATTCAGTATTTTGGTGTTTTGAGTTAAAATAATCAAGAAACAGGGGAACATGTTCTTCAGATCTAAATATTAAAAATGCATCACCCACATATCGTCGGTAAAACAGTGGTTTAAAAGAACTGGGACAATTATTATCTAGCCAAACAACGTGATGAGATAAAATGGCTTTGGCTAAAGTAGGACCGACAGAGTTTCCCATTGCTACACCACCTTTCGGTTTATACACACTTGTGTTAAACATAAAATAATATTCAAGTTGTGTAATTGTTGTTTACTGAAATTCGGTATACTGCTGTAGTCGTTAAACAAGTTGTTAATGCATACCAGTGGCTTCTGTTGAAGGATTATTTTAGTAAATATATTGATTTAACATCGAAACTTACAAGGACACAATTGCCTAGTTCTAGGTCGCAAATGAATCTTTAACTGTATATCGATTACACACGTGTCACACGAGCTAAAATGGGAACAAGAAACTTATAGACAAATGGTCACTTTTAGTATGTGTGTGCGTCTGATTTCGTGATGCAGGTATTTGTTTCTTTTAGTATTTTTTTTCTAAGCTTACATTACCAGTTTTTTT